>NC_069503.1:524148818-524161318 GCF_027579735.1 Bombina bombina
CAAGTTACTTTGGCACCAAAGAGTGAGAGATCAGACTTTGCTGACTTCGCCAGATACATGATATGCCGTGAGCTCATTAACACAAGCCTCTCAAGGTTTGACGACTGTCCAGAGAGCTACAGGGCCTGGAGATCAACCTTCAAGGCTGCTACCGCTGATCTCGACCTTACAACCAAGGAGGAACTTGATTTGCTCATAAAGTGGCTGGGGCCAGAATCCGCAGATCGTGTTAAAAGACTGAGAACAGTACATGTTGACCACCCAGATTCAGGCCTTGTTGCTGCATGGGCAAGACTTGAGCAAGCCTATGGTAGCTCTGAAGCCATAGAAAGCGCTCTGTTCAAGAGACTGCAAAACTTCCCAAAAATAGGAAACAAAGACTATCGCAAGCTCCAAGAATTAAGTGACCTCCTCATGGAGCTAGAGTTGGCAAAGACAGACCCACGTCTACCTGGACTAAGCTTTCTGGACACTGCTCATGGTGTCAATCCTGTGGTGTCTAAACTGCCATATAACCTGCAAGAGAAATGGGCACAACAGGGCTCAAGATACAAAAGAGACTATAACGTATCCTTTCCTCCATTTTCATACTTTTGCAGGTACATCAGCGATCAAGCCTGGATGAGAAACGATCCCAGCTTCAGCTTCTGCAAAACCCAACTTGCCTGCTTCATCATCCTGACCAACATCATCAAGGTATGATAACACGACAGCTAAACGTAGAGACTTTAATAGAGCAATATCTGTTAAAAGGACAGACATCTCATCACCCGTATCCTCTCCTGCAAACCAGAGTGACTCGGGCGAGAGAGATAAAGACCCTAATCATCAGTGTCCTATTCACAGGAAGCCTCACCCTCTTAAGAAATGTCGTGGGCTTAGGGCAAAAACTTTACAAGAGCGCAGGGAGATTCTCCAGAAACTTGGAGTATGCTATAGGTGTTGTGCTTCTTATGGTCACTTTGCTAAAGACTGTAAAAATGTTATAAAGTACACAGAATGCAGTAGCGACAGACACGTTACAGCTATGCATCCTACTCCACTTCCAGACAACCCACAGCAGCTAACTGACTCCACCCCTGTCTCAATTCATGGCGGGGAGCAACAAAGTTGTGCTCCAGTCACGGCAAGTGTTTCCTCTGCATGCACAGAAGTCTGTGGAGAAAGCTTAGACTACAAATGCTGTGCCAAGGTATGTCTAGTCAAAATTTACCCACAGGATCAACCTGAGAAAGTTGCTAGGATGTATGCTATAATAGATGAACAGAGCAACAGATCCCTGGTTAAGCCTAAATTCTTTGAGATATTCGGCATAGAGGGTCATGCAACACCGTATACTCTCAGAACCTGTTCTGGTCGTGTAGAGGCCTTTGGCAGAAGGGCCAATGGATTCATGGTCTCTCATATCAAAGGAAATAATGGCATACCCCTACCAACATTAGTCGAGTGTGACCAGATACCAGGCGAAAGGGAAGAGATTCCTACTCCAGAGGCTGCCTATCACCATCCTCACTTAAGGCATCTTGTTGATGAGATTCCGGCAATGGACATGAATGCTGAAATCTTGGTCCTGCTAGGAAGAGACATTCTCAGAGTACATAAAGTACGCGAGCAGTGCAATGGACCTGACAATGCCCCTTATGCACAAAGACTTGATCTAGGCTGGGTGATAGTGGGCGATGTAAGCTTGAATAGTATGCGTACGTCATCTGAGATCCACTCCTTCAAAACTTACATATTAGAAAATGGACGTGCATCCCACTTCAAACAGTGCTCTCGCCATCATGAAGTAACGGAGAAGCCTCCTGACATCATCCAAATACCTGATGTTACTCCTATCCTTTGTGATGACAATCCGGGTACCACAGTGTTTTGTACTACAAGTGATGACAACAAAATAGCCTTGTCAGTTGAAGACAGGAAATCATCTAAGCCCAAACAATGGCATTATGTTCCATCTGAAATTAATCCTGCAGATCATGCCACCAGGCCAGTGTCTGCAAGTGTCTTTGCGAATTCTTCTTGGTTAACAGGCCCTGAATTCCTGCTGGATCATCCAGAAGAAACCACAGCGGATGTCTTCAGTCTTCTAGAACCTGACAACGATCCAGAGATTCGTCCTGAAGTAAAAACCCTTGTCACCAGAACTGAACAAAGACGCTTTGAACGTTTCTCCAAGTGGACAAGGCTTGTACGTACCATTGCAAGGTTAGTCCACATTGCACACTGCTTTCACACAAAGCCCACAGATGCTCACTGTCAAGATTGGCACGTGTGCCAAAGGTTTCTTTCTGCAAAGGATATTGCTGAAAGTGAACTGTTCATAATATGCAGTGTACAACATGATGTCTTTGGCTCAGAAAGTAAATGTATCCGTGACAAGAGGGGCATTCCAAAAAACAGTCCTATAGCTAACATGAACCCATTCTTTGACAATGATCATTCCGAGCCAGCTCCACCACTTCAAAAACTCCAAGAGTGCTGGTACCTGCCTTTCTTCGGAGTGTATCATCCACATAAGCCAAAACAAATCAGGGTAGTGTTCGACTACGGTGGCCAGGCAAATAGCAAACGATGGGCAGTGCTGTTCACTTGCATGAGTGTGCGTGCAGTACACATTGAAGTAATAGAATATATGGATGCCTCAAGTTTCATAAATGCTCTAAGGCGATTCCTTGCCATCAGAGGACCAGTCAAGACATTAAGATCTGACTGTGGAACTAATTTCGTTGGAGCCTGTCGAGAGCTACATCTCAACTCTAGGCCAATTCAAGACCTTTTAACTGAAAAGGGCTGTACATGGATTTTCAATCCTCCTCATTCTTCCCATATGGGTGGCTCTTGGGAGAGAATGATAGGCATCACACATAAAATACTGGACTCCATGCTTATGGACTTGAAATCCACAAGACTCACCCATGAGATTCTAACCACCTTCCTGGCAGAAGCATCTGCCATAATCAATTCAAGACTACTTGTTCCAGTGTCTGTAGATCCAGAGGCCCCAACTCTCCTCACTCCAGCTACCCAGAAGCTTGGGTCTGTTCCTGTTCCACCTGGAGACTTTTAAACAGGAAATCTGTGCTACAATCAGTGGAAGCGAGTACAACACCTTGCTAAGTGCTTCTGGAATCGTTGGAAGATGGAGTATCTCTCTACTCTGCAAGGACGCAGGAAATGGCAACGTCTGAACCCTAACATCAAGGTTGGAGATCTTGTTCTCCTCAAGGACCAGCAAGCTGAAAGAATCGAATGGCCCATGGGACTGATTGTAAAGAGCATTCCTAGTGATGATGGAAAGGTGCGTAAGGTGTAGGTGAAAGTTGCAAGACAAGGGACTATAAAAACTTTCATCAGACTGATCACAGAACTTATCTTGCTCTTGCCCCTTGGAGACTGAACTTACTTATGTATGCTGTTGGATTCTTCCTGTGACTTCAAGAAGGAAGTATCTCGAACTTTAATTGACACAATGTAAGGAGACTCCTCTAGGACCATGACCCTCTTGTTCTCCTCTGCTTCAGGACTCTGGTATCTACCCTGCAAAGTGTTTTCAAGTACTTGGAGGGCCATTCAGAGAACACACAAGGATATGTTTGCCGAACAGCTCTAATTTTTATTGGTCAGGATAGCGAGCTTATATACATTTCAGAATACATTGAAATCTGTAGTCATTAGCTCATTTCTACGATGAGGAAAAACATCTGGCATCCTGTAAGTTGTACATCACATTTGTCAGATATCCTTGAAGATATTAAGTAAATTTATGACTGACAGGAATAAAGGAGTAATGTAGGATCTCAAAATATTTCAATCTGATGTATAGCTACCTTTGACCTAACTAAAATTCCTTACATCAGCAGTGTTTTCTCACACATAGCCCAATGGTTTAATAGTACATGTAAAATGTGTGTATAAAGGTCACTATGCGTCTAGCTACAATTGAATATTAAAGGGATACAGAAAAGATACATTAAGATACATTACAATTAAACATAACATATAAAAATGATACAATGTATATATATGCTCCCTAGATATTATAATATTCTTACAATAAGAGTTACAGCATATAGGTTTAACAAGTGACGTATTCATAATTACATCATTTCACATGGTATTTCTATAAGAACAAAGAAACTCATAGAAAATATAATTGGAATAAAAGGAGTGTTAGGGAGTCATTTCTACAGGAATACACAGTAACTGGGCCTCCTAGCCCAGCACAAATCACAGCCGTTTGACATCTTGTAGAGATAGCAATGCACATCGACAGGGTCATTCTCAGGGCTATTATATCTATGCAAGTCTCCCTAACATCAGCATATCTCTTACTACATAATAAACCACTATAATAAAAGTCTAATCATTACAAAATGGATGCTAATCATCACAAGATGGCTGCGGGGAACAAGATGGCTGCCGTCAGGTTCATATTACCCCTAACATACCATCCTTTTATTCTAACAGAATAACATAAAAATAGACTGACATAGAAAAGTAGTAAAACCTTATATTATGATATACTTTTATAGGCTAATTGTCACTGCATATCGGTACAGTCCCTCCAATACCTTCCATCTATCTTCCAGCCTTCCCAAAACTACCGGTCCACCGGCACAGAGACCCAACCAGCCCCCCATCTACCCCCAAACAACTCTGCATCTTCTATCTCTCCACCTGCATTGCTAGCACCCCCCAATATGTCCAACAGTTCCTTTTAAAGCATGACATAGCAACAGCACAACTGTCTCTAGGTGGCCTCTGATCACTTTAAGAACAGTCTTTGTCCATTTGAGAGCGCTGCACCTTGACACTTTGCTATAATACAGTTCTCCAACCGTTCATTTGCAGTAGGGGTGCTTATCCACGGTTCTTCCGCAGGGAGATACTGGAAATCTGATGGTTTGTTCATGGGGTAGACAAGGCAACCAGTGGATACCCATGGCAAGCAGACACTCGAGTCACAGGGAGTCTAGGAAGCAAACAGAAACAGTACAGGATGAGTACACACCGCAATACAATCACAATTATGTCCAAATAAAACGTCACTTTCATCCTATGTCATTTAAAATCAAACAAAACATTGTTGATATACAATAAAAACTAAATACATTGACATTTCTCAGAGAATAATTTACAACTTCTCTATACACTTTTAAATGATACTTCATGAATACTACGCAAGTGAAAAGATACCATACTAATTAATAAAAGGGAAAAATACATTTACTTTCATAAACTATAATTATGCTATTCCCTAAAACAAACATTTCTCTGTATATTTACTATAAACTTCTAGCTTAGACGTGTCCTCCTTATGTTCTAAAGGGTGAAGGGTCTAAGATATTATGATATATTGCAGCATTTTTCTGAAACATATTTTTATACTCAGTGGGCCATTCAATAGGGTACAATACTGCACAGTTCACAGTTACATTTATCTAAAAATTACTATGTTAAGCACATAAACTACAATGTGCACTAATACCAATGAAGCATATGACCTCTTATACCTAATATGTTCAATAAAAATAAAACAACTACAAGAGAATACAAAACAAGCAGTATAAGGAATCAAGTTAAAACAATACTCCCCTAATTTAATTGGTTGACCCTGTAACAGCATAACAGGACCTCCATATCGAGCGATAAGGCACAGTCCAGAGAAGGATAGTCTTTATGTCCTGAAGACACACATCAGAGGAGACAGTCATGGATTACCCAGAGTCCAGTTCTGGGGCTGGTACCAGCATGCAAAGCAAAGAATGGATCCAAAGATAGTTCAGTAACTTTTTTACTGCAGTATGGTGGTTAAAACAAGCTTGACAAAAGGTCTTTCATTTTCTTTTTTTTTCTTTCTTTAAAGGTTTACTTGCTTTCAATCTTTAATCTTTTGAAGAGTGCACTTATGGAAGTTTATCTGTACAGATTTTACCTAAATATGGAAAAAACTCAAAAATAATTCCGTTAGTGTTGTTGAATTTCTGGATACAGCTGCATGATCTCATCCTGCAAATACAAATATAGTGTTAAGAACCAAATATAGAAAAATATAGGGCACAGCTGGTGGTTAGGCAATAACATTGTAAGAGAAGATTCAAAACGTTTTAGGTTCACCTTCTTACCTAAAAACAATCACCCCTATCACATAAAGATACTCATCAATACTCATCAATACTTCCCCCTTGTTTGCGTGAAACATCCCATGTGGCATGCAAACACAACATAACAAAAAACAAAAAGACAAATTATCCACTCCGCTCATGCATGCAGAATACAATTCTCAATAGCCAGCAAAATCAAATACACCTCCACATGCAATATTCCATTCATACAGCACCTTACCACACGCATTCACGAAAAATAAAAACACAACATTCTCTTAGAAAACACTTAAACCAATTGTCCATTTTACAAAACAAAACATGAACAGCCGACACAAACTTTTAACAACCAAAATTAACCTGAAATTCAAAACCAATTCTGCCATTCGCAAACAACCATCTATACCGTGGTTCTGCAAATTCTACCATGTACAATTCTATGATATCATACTAATAATGCAATCACCTCAGAAGATCAATAAACTCCAGTTGCATATTTACAAATAAAATCCCTAACCATAAATTTACAAAAGAACACACAAACACCTAAGTATCCAATTTTGGGAATAATTAGATGATAATGATACAGCCACTGTTCTATATAGCTCCTGCTCGCATGCACCACGCAAATCCACTGTTAAAGGGACATTTTACTCAAATTAAAAATTATCTTTAATTGAAACTGCTGACACAGTTAAATATACTAGTGTTAGGCTTACAGTAAACCTCATTGTCTTCTCTGTAAATATTTCCTTAAAATCTCAGATTTTATATCCCTTTAAATATTTTCACTCCTCTGTTTGTCTTCATTTTTTTTTTTTTTAGTCTCACAGATCGTAACACTAAGATTGTAGACAACTTATCAATTAGTTTGCATTACAGAGAGAATTCAGTTACACTGCAAAAGAAATATCTGCTAATTAAATGGTAGATTTAAAAAGAATACAAAGAAAGGTCCCAAAAATATATATTTTGCAAACTACTAATACAGTGTTATTGCTGCTAATAAAATGACAATTTTCTAGTGCTCTGCCTACACACTGAGTTCTGATTTTACAGACAAACAATTCAACCCATTACAATTTACTTTATATATACACAAACTTGCAAATGCAAATTCTCCTACATTTGAAACTATTCAGCTTATATCACAAGTCATTACAAATACATTAATATAAAACAATTTTACAGTACACTGTCCCTTTAAGGACTAACCATTCATTACGTAAATTACATATGTATATTCTAACCATAATTTAGGCTGCTTGTATGATTTACCACACAAATTTCACCTCTGTATTTGTAGCATGCCCTGCAGATTAATTTACTTGCAACAAAAACGGACGCACTTTTAAATAAACTTTCAATTACAGCTTATAACTATATGTCATTGGGTGCACCAACTCTGTGCACAGACCTTACAAATACAACATACGTCAACCTATTAATCATTCCAAAAACAGTTTCATTTTTACCAGAGCGTGACAAAAAAAAATCACACACCATCGCACTTTCAAAGCCACTCTCAAAGCCGTTACTTGCCACACAATTATCATTTAAAACTAAAACTGCACATGAATACCACATACTTAAAACATGCTGGTGACTTTAAAATACAGGTATATAAAATAACATTACAACATATTTTCTTGTACAGCTATACAGACAAGCTCATTTCATCTCGCATACCAGAGATTCACTCCCCCTCTCTTTGTGTTTTTTTTTGTTTTTTTTCAGGAAAACATATATTTATTAATTTTCCTCCAATTTTAAAATGTATTTGTATATATCTGAGTCTGAAAAGATTGGCCATTTCCTCACAAATTCAGATAAATACATTTCAAATAATTAAATCTGTTACACTTAAATCTCCCTTTCATTACTGCACACACATACAACGGAACAGTTTTTTTTAGATTTCTCTTCACTGACTCTACACAGCTGCTCACTGACAGATCTTTTTATGATCCCCCCCTCCCTCTCTAGAGTGGGTGCTTTTCTGCCTGAAATAAACTTCTTCTTTAACAACACAAAAAGAGCAGCAGTAATAAAATGCACAGTCACTTAATATATATTTTAAGCACAAAACAGCACAGTAAGTATATAGCAAAAAAAGCAAACTTTAAAAGCAATTAGAAAATGCAAAGGCAATACAGCAATTTGAAGTGTGCAAGCAGAAAAACAAATGCAATACAGCAACAGATTGCGCATAGACAAAGATAGCAAAACAATTTCCAGGCTGATACCAGAGTTTATGGATAATATGCAATAAATTTTACGAATTATACCCCTTTATTTTACAACATATATACCGCATACAACACTATATACCACATTAAATCCTTATATTCCAACAGAGACTCGAACTCCGTTTTAACCTTAAAAATACTATATTTTAACCAATAAAAACATATGTCTCTAGAGGACTCTAACCTCATCATATGTCACTGGAGGCCTCTAACCTCATCATATGTCACTGGAGGCCTCTAACCTCCGAAACCAATAAATATGTATCATTCAAAGGACTCTAACCTCAGATACCATATCTAATAAATAAAAACAATTAACATGTATCATTCAAAGGACTCTAACCTCAGATACCATGTAATCATGTATCTCTTGGAGGCCTCTAACCTCAGATACTACTTTATAACCAAAAACAATTTTTACCAAAACATTTCCATAAAAAAAAAAACACCTTAAATATACATATATACACAACATACACATGCATAACATACATACACATTCCCCACTATATTTTTTTTTTTATAGATAACCTGAGTGTCTGGTCCTATAGGGTTCTAGTTTGACAATGGGTAAGCAAAAAACAGTGCAAAACAAGTGTTTTACTCACCCCTTGACAAGCTATCACTTCTAGACACCATTTGTAAGGAGACTCCTCTAGGACCATGACCCTCTTGTTCTCCTCTGCTTCAGGACTCTGGTATCTACCCTGCAAAGTGTTTTCAAGTACTTGGAGGGCCATTCAGAGAACACACAAGGATATGTTTGCCGAACAGCTCTAATTTTTATTGGTCAGGATAGCGAGCTTATATACATTTCAGAATACATTGAAATCTGTAGTCATTAGCTCATTTCTACGATGAGGAAAAACATCTGGCATCCTGTAAGTTGTACATCACATTTGTCAGATATCCTTGAAGATATTAAGTAAATTTATGACTGACAGGAAAAAAGGAGTAATGTAGGATCTCAAAATATTTCAATCTGATGTATAGCTACCTTTGACCTAACTAAAATTCCTTACATCAGCAGTGTTTTCTCACACATAGCCCAATGGTTTAATAGTACATGTAAAATGTGTGTATAAAGGTCACTATGCGTCTAGCTACAATTGAATATTAAAGGGATACAGAAAAGATACATTAAGATACATTACAATTAAACATAACATATAAAAATGATACAATGTATATATATGCTCCCTAGATATTATAATATTCTTACAATAAGAGTTACAGCATATAGGTTTAACAAGTGACGTATTCATAATTACATCATTTCACATGGTATTTCTATAAGAACAAAGAAACTCATAGAAAATATAATTGGAATAAAAGGAGTGTTAGGGAGTCATTTCTACAGGAATACACAGTAACTGGGCCTCCTAGCCCAGCACAAATCACAGCCGTTTGACATCTTGTAGAGATAGCAATGCACATCGACAGGGTCATTCTCAGGGCTATTATATCTATGCAAGTCTCCCTAACATCAGCATATCTCTTACTACATAATAAACCACTATAATAAAAGTCTAATCATTACAAAATGGATGCTAATCATCACAAGATGGCTGTGGGGAACAAGATGGCTGCCGTCAGGTTCATATTACCCCTAACACACAACTTGAAGTCTTATATTATAGTTGTTCTTGCATTATATGTATGTTCTCCTTATATCTTTCAGGTCTTCAAGACATCTCTGCAAATTACATTGTTATGCATAACTTCCGTTATGATTTAAATAGTGACATTTACTATGCCAGACGGGGAGTGTGCTGCCTCAATGAGGCCTAGAATATTACATAGCCTCTGTTATGTTCATGTTGTTATAGTTAAGAAGTTATATATTTTTATGCCATTTTTCTCAAGGCTTCCCTGTGTTTGTTCTGTACTGCCATCTACTGACCCTTTTTGGTAATGCTCCTGTTTTCTACAGTATCTTACCTCTGACCTTATTATGCATTTCCTTTTTGTGTATTACTCCGCCCTTGTAGTTTGATGATGTTTTCCTGTGTCATGGCTGCAGCTAACAGGCCTCATGTAACAAGCACTCATGTTAATACATTGCAAGCTACGATCAGTATTATCTTTTGACCGATTAAATACTTTAACCATTCATCTGCTGTATTTTATTATCTGCTGTAACCTGATATTCAGAATAAAGCAACTTTGTGGATGCACAAGGTATTGGTGAGTTCAGCTATCTGACAAGGATTGTCTGCAGTGATTGTATCTTCTTATAAAGGCCAGGCATAGAGGTCTCAGCAAGGGATAGATCATTATTACAACTATCTGAGTCAGAAAAGGGACAGTATGGAAAATGCAAAAAAACAAAAAGAGTTATTTCAAGATTCTATTCACCCTGTACTGTATTGAAAATACATTACTAACACATTATTTGATGTTTTACTTTGTGAATTTAAGGTATTTTTGAAAATATACACTCATTATAAATCTGATGAATGCAGCACGTTCCAAAACAGTTGAGACAGGGGTAATTTAGGACTAATAGCGATGTGACAAGTTGAAATAAGAAGGTGATGTAAAACAGGTGAGGCAATCGTGTAATCATAGTATATAAGGAGCCTCCAAAAAGGCCTTGTCCTTCAAGAGCAAGGATGGGTTGAGGCTCACTAATCTGCCAACAACTGCATCAGCGAATAATCCACCACTTTGAGAACAACATTCTCCAAAGACAAATCAGTAGGATTTTGGGCATTTCACCTTCTACAGTGCACAATATAATTAAAAGATTCAAGAAATCCAGTCAAATCTCGGTGCGTAAAGGGCAAGGCTGAAAGCCACTTCTGAATGCGCATGATCTCTGATCCCTCAGATATCACTGTCTCAAAAAAGTCAGTCTGTAATGGATTTCCTGACATGGGCTCGGGAATACTTTGGTAAACCTTTGTCAGTCAAAATCATTCGCCGATTCATCCACAGATGCAAGTTAAGACTTTACTATGCAAAGCAAAAGCCATACATCAACACTGTCCAGAAGCGCCACCAACTTTTCTGGGCTTGGTCTCATCTGAGATGGAGAGAAGCACAGTGGAATCGTGTTTTGTGGTCCAACGAGTCAACATTTCAAATACTTTTTGGGATAAACAGCTGTCATGTTTACCTGGCCAAAGAGGAAAAGGACCATTCAAGCTGTTATCAGCATCAGCTTCAAAAGCCCGCATCTGTCATAGTATAAGGGTGTGTTAGTGCCCATGGCATGGGTAACTTGCACATCTGTGAGGGCACCATAAAATGCAGAAAGATATGTATACATTTTGGAGCAACATGTGCTGCTATCCAGACATCATCCTTTCCAGGGACGTCCCTGCATTTTCCAGCAGGATGACATAAAGCCACATTCTGCCCAGATTTCAAGCGCATGGTTGCATAAGCAGAGAGTACAGGTGCTAGCATGGCCTGCCTCCGGTCCTGACCTGTCTCTGATTGAGAATGTGTGGCGCATTATGAAGTGCAAAATAAGGCAACAAAAGTCTTATATATATATATATATATATATATATATATATAAAACACGGAAGGGAACTGCACTCTCATACCGGACCGGGTACACATCCCATGACCCTGCAACATGCTCAGCCCTGGGTGCCACTGGCACTCACAGGAAGCTGTGCTGTCCCCAGAGCCACAAGCAGTTAACCCCAGACAGGTCTGGGTGCAAGAACCATAGGGAAAATTACAAAACAAATTAATACAACACACAGAGAAAACCCAGCACTCACTTACAAGCTCTCAGCTAAGATATAAAAGCAAAAATGGAAAGGTTAGTCACCGCATCTGGCCAAATGGGACAAGCTCAGGTACCACGTCAAGGTCCTTTCCAATACCTGAGACCCTAAAACTGTCACACAATGCAAGCTTTCAAATCCAAACAAACTGAAAACAAGGGAAGGGTGCACAGGAATATGTAACCACCCTAGACATATACAAAACACGGAAGGGAACTGCACTCTCATACCGGACCGGGTACACATCCCATGACCCTGCAACATGCTCAGCCCTGGGTGCCACTGGCACTCACAGGAAGCTGTGCTGTCCCCAGAGCCACAAGCAGTTAACCCCAGACAGGTCTGGGTGCAAGAACCATAGGGAAAATTACAAAACAAATTAATACAACACACAGAGA
>NC_069503.1:525426318-525593818 GCF_027579735.1 Bombina bombina
TGTCTGTATATATTTATATGTGTCTGTATATATGTATATGTGTCTGTATATATTTACATGTGTCTGTATATATGTATATGGGTCTGTATATATTTATATGCGTCTGTATATATGTATATGTGTCTGTATATATTTATATGTGTCTGTATATATGTATATGTGTCTGTATATATTTATATGTGTCTGTATATAGTTATATGTGTCTGTATATATGTATATGTGTCTGTATATATTTATATGTGTCTGTATATATGTATATGTGTCTGTATATATGCATATGTGTCTGTATATATATATATATATATATATATATATATATATATATATATATATATATATATATATATATGTGTGTCTGTATATATGTATATGTGTCTGTATATATGTATATATGTCTGTATATATTTATATGTGTCTGTATATATGTATATGTGTCTGTATATATTTATATGTGTCTGTATATATGTATATGTGTCTGTATATATGTATATGTGTCTGTATATATTTATATGTGTCTGTATATATTTATATGTGTCTGTATATATGTATATGTGTCTGTATATATGTATATGTGTCTGTATATATTTATATGTGTCTGTATATATGTATATGTGTCTGTATATATGTATATGTGTCTGTATATATTTATATGTGTCTGTATATATTTATATGTGTCTGTATATATGTATATGTGTCTGTATATATTTATATGTGTCTGTATATATGTATATGGGTCTGTATATATTTATATGTGTCTGTATATATGTATATGTGTCTGTATATATTTATATGTGTCTGTATATATGTATATGTGTCTGTATATATTTATATGTGTCTGTATATATTTATATGTGTCTGTATATATGTATATGTGTCTGTATATATTTATATGTGTCTGTATATATTTATATGTGTCTGTATATGTGTATATGTGTCTGTATATATTTATATGTGTCTGTATATATGTATATGTGTCTGTATATATTTATATGTGTCTGTATATATTTATATGTGTCTGTATATATGTATATGTGTCTGTATATATTTATCTGTGTCTGTATATATTTATATGTGTCTGTATATATGTATATGTGTCTGTATATATGTATATGTGTCTGTGTATATGTATATGTGTCTGTATATATGTATATGTGTCTGTATATATTTATATGTGTCTGTATATATGTATATGTGTCTGTATATATTTATATGTGTCTGTATATATGTATATGTGTCTGTATATATTTATATGTGTCTGTATATATGTATATGTGTCTGTATATATTTATATGTGTCTGTATATATGTATATGTGTCTGTATATATTTATATGTGTCTGTATATATGTATATGTATGCAAAACAGAATGAGAAGCAGTCTGCCAGGAAGTTTTCCTCTGTGAAAGCACAATTGGGCAGAAAGAAGCTACTACCAGGTGGTAACCGGGCCATAGAACAAGCTATTGATGCTGCTGTTCGTTCCTGGCAGACTGCTTCTCATTCTGTTTTGCATATGTAAATATGACCCTGGGGATAGTCTCCCTAAGGGTGATGGGGGAAACCAGACGTGGACTCCTTGCCCAATGTGCTTAGAGGGATATGGCTGCACCTCACTGACGAGGCCCAAAGGAGGCCGAAACGATCGTCTGGGGTTGTCATGTTCCTTGTTCAGAGGAAATTGCCTGGTATTTCGGGGCTGGACTGACCATGTCGGCGGGATCAGACTGATATACTTCAGGAAAGTTTTCCTCTGTGAAAGCACAATTTGGCAGAAAGAAGCTACTACCAGGTGGTAACCGGGCCATAGAACAAGCTATTGATGCTGCTGTTCGTTCCTGGCAGACTGCTTCTCATTCTGTTTTGCATATGTAAATATGACCCTGGGGATAGTCTCCCTAAGGGTGATGGGGGAAACCAGACGTGGACTCCTTGCCCAATGTGCTTAGAGGGATATGGCTGCACCTCACTGACGTTCCCAAAGGAGGCCGAAACGATCGTCTGGGGTTGTCATGTTCCTTGTTCAGAGGAAAATTGCCTGGTATTTCGGGGCTGGACTGACCATGTCGGCGGGATCAGACTGATATACTTCAGGAAAGTTTTCCTCTGTGAAAGCACAATTGGGCAGAAAGAAGCTACTACCAGGTGGTAACCGGGCCATAGAACAAGCTATTGATGCTGCTGTTCGTTCCTGGCAGACTGCTTCTCATTCTGTTTTTCATATGTAAATATGACCCTGGGGATAGTCTCCCTAAGGGTGATGGGGGAAACCAGACGTGGACTCCTTGCCCAATGTGCTTAGAGGGATATGGCTGCACCTCACTGACGAGGCCCAAAGGAGGCCGAAACGATCGTCTGGGGTTGTCATGTTCCATGTTCAGAGGAAAATTGCTTGGTATTTCGGGGCTGGACTGACCATGTCGGCGGGATCAGACTGATATACTTCAGGAAAGTTTTCCTCTGTGAAAGCACAATTGGGCAGAAAGTAGCTACTACCAGGTGGTAACCGGGCCATAGAACAAGCTATTGATGCTGCTGTTCGTTCCTGGCAGACTGCTTCTCATTCTGTTTTGCATATGTAAATATGACCCTGGGGATAGTCTCCCTAAGGGTGATGGGCGAAACCAGACGTGGACTCCTTGCCCAATGTGCTTAGAGGGATATGGCTGCACCTCACTGACGAGGCCCAAAGGAGGCTGAAACGATCGTCTGGGGTTGTCATGTTCCTTGTTCAGAGGAAAATTGCCTGGTATTTCGGGGCTGGACTGACCATGTCGGCGGGATCAGACTGATATACTTCAGGAAAGTTTTCCTCTGTGAAAGCACAATTGGGCAGAAAGAAGCTACTACCAGGTGGTAACCGGGCCATAGAACAAGCTATTGATGCTGCTGTTCGTTCCTGGCAGACTGCTTCTCATTCTGTTTTGCATATATATGTATATGTGTCTGTATATATGTATATGTGTCTGTATATATTTATATGTGTCTGTATGTATGTATGTGTCTGTATATATGTATATGTGTCTGTATATATTTATATGTGTCTGTATGTATGTATATGTGTCTGTATGTATGTATATGTGTCTGTATATATGTATATGTGTCTGTATATTTTTATATGTGTCTGTATATATGTATATGTGTCTGTATATATTTATATGTGTCTGTATATATGTATATGTGTCTGTATATATGCATATGTGTCTGTATATATTTATATGTGTCTGTATATATGTATATGTGTCTGTATATATTTATATGTGTCTGTTTATATGTATATGTGTCTGTATATATGTATATGTGTCTGTATATATTTATATGTGTCTGTATATATTTATATGTGTCTGTATATATGTATATGTGTCTGTATATATTTATATGTGTCTGTATATATGTATATGTGTCTGTATATATTTATATGTGTCTGTATATAGTTATATGTGTCTGTATATATGTATATGTGTCTGTATATATTTATATGTGTCTGTATATATGTATATGTGTCTGTATATATGCATATGTCTCTGTATATATATATATATGTGTCTGTATATATGTATATGTGTCTGTATATATGTATATGTGTCTGTATATATGCATATGTGTCTGTATATATGTATATGTGTCTGTATATATTTATATGTGTCTGTATATATGTATATGTGTCTGTATATATTTATATGTGTCTGTATATATGTATATGTGTCTGTATATATGTATATGTGTCTGTATATATTTATATGTGTCTGTATATATTTATATGTGTCTGTATATGTGTCTATATATATATATATTATTTTTTTTAACAACAGGAATTAACATGCTGCTGCTCTGCCACAGAGAATTCGACAGCTGGAAAACATCCCATCCATTATAAATATATCCTACCCCACGAAGAAACACATGCTCTACTGTAAGCAGTGCTTAAGTTAAACTGCTACATTACTTGCCACCACAGGATAGTAGCAGAGTGTGAAACAATGTACTATGTTGTTGTGTTGCTTATTTTTATATTTTCGAGAGTTAAATACCACTCAAAACTTTTGATTGAGGTGTAACTGCATTTTATTAAGAATGTCATTTTTAAAGGGAAAATACACACAATATCTTAATTGTTTATGCTAAGAGCACAAGAGAGACATTCGCGACAGAATATAAGGAAATATTTTGTGAAGCATAGTTGAGATTATTATCATTCAGCCTGATTATCACACTTCTATGTAGTCCTCACTAAGATGTAGTCAAGCTAAACTCACTTGTTTTAGACTATTCTTTAGCAATCACCTGTGTTAAATGTGCTTTTAGAAATATGTCTCTCTCTCTCTCTCTCTCTCTTCTCTTTTTACAATTCACAATTTTAAATGAGTAGTATTTTTTTTTCTGTCAAATTTCAAAGTTACTCCACTTTCTCCTCCCCTGTATATTGTGACAGCCAATCACAAATGTATATATGTATAAACGGTGAATTCTTGCACATGCTTAGTGGGAACTTGTGCCTCAGAAAGTGTGCATATAAAAGGATTGTACTCCTTTTGATATTTTTTTTAAACTTATGAAAGTTTAATTTTGACTTTAGAGTCCCTTTCCCTCAAACCATAGATGAATGATAGAGCCCTTTGACATTTGCTAAGACATTTGAATATTTTTTTTTAGAATATATCTTACCATTCAAATATTAAATGTAATAGTCAAATATTCAAACTAAATCTTCATATATTCCATTTAAATTTTTTATTCTGGAGCCTGATATTGAAGTCTGAGAATTATTATTTGAATTGTAAACGGACATTTAACTCCAAATAAACTTTCATGATTCAGATAGGGCGTGTAATTTTAAACAACGTTCCAATTTACTTTTATCACCAATTTTGCTTTGTTCTCTTGGTATTCTTAGTTGAAAGCTAAACCTAGGTAGGCGCATATGCTAATTTCTTAGACCTTAAGGGCCTCCTCTAATCTGAATGCATTTTGACAGTTTTTCACCACCAGAGGGCGTTAGTTCATGTGTGTCATATAGATAACATTGAGTTCATGCATGTGAAGTTACCTAGGAGTAAGCACTGATTGGCCAAAATGCAAGTCTGTCAAAAGAACTGAAATAAGGGGGCAGTTTGCAAAGGCTTAGATACAAGATAATCACAGAGGTAAAAAGTATATTATTACAACTGTGTTGGTTATGCAAAACTGGGGAATGGGTAATAAAGGGAAAATTTATAATTTCCATTTAAAAATCTATTACATTTAAAATGTTGAATATTTACAAATAACAAATAATAATAGCTAATGAAACAACACATATTATTTTAATGAAGGCTCAGAACTTCTGATACAGGAGCTATTGTTGGTTTTTAATTGCTTGGAATGATTTTGAATCTGAAAAACACAATACAAGTATTGAAATGGGTATCTGTGCTTATAAACACACATTAATTGACCACATTCATTGAACAGCAAAAACATTGTAACACAAGAGTACTTATAAATGAGTGCTCATACAGTTAGAGGATAACTTATTAGTGGATTAAGTAGTAATTTCAATACACTCAAGTATGGGTGTCTGCAAACATAATATCACATATCTCCCACAGAATTGTGGGAAATGCAAGGAGTGTTATGTGGCAGGGTGTTACATTAGACAACTAGACATGTGCATTCCGCTATTTCTGGCCAACTCAAATGCCGAAGATGGTGACCACAAGCCATGTACGGCTATTTTCACAAGCAGTTTCCTTCTTGTGAAAGTGCAACACACTAAGATCTGTGCAGCCGCTATCTTTGGCGTTTGGGTCGGCCCAAAATAAATGAATGCACGTAGCAACTGTAAAATTTCTCCTGAAGGGAAAGCTTTGTGAGGGAAAGAATTTCTGCTCTCCCAAACCGTGACAATCCTGCAATATGCTAGCTGTTGTGAGCTCTGATATCAGTAACACACAGCTTGAGATAATTACTTTTTATATGCATAAGTTGCACATCATTTTTTTAAAAATGTGTTTTACTGGCATCAAAAGAATGACTCAAGTGTGTGACTCGGAATCAATAAAAATTCTTCCTCTGGACGCATATGCCATCAAGTTTTTTTTTTTTTTTTTTTAATAAATAGTGCCCATTAAATAACATAGAGAAACCTAGGAAGCCAAATTAATGTAGCTCAACATATATTAACTCGATTGTGTCTCACTTTCATTACTATCCTCGACATATAAAAAATTTTTAAATCATCATCATTCAACAGGTCTTGTTAAAAGGAAAAAAAAAGTATAAATTATCTTAAGATTGCAAATATTTTTGTCATTTGAATGTATTGTATTCATGATGCATTGAACAGTGTTTAAAAAAAATGCTTTATTTAAAAAAAAAAGAAGCTAAAAGTCTTCTCCCAAATTGATAGAACACAACACTGCATGAACACGTTCACTATGCTTTCTATTCGCCCCTTGGTCTTGAACAAATGAGCTTTTGCATTATCTTTGTTTGTTTTGCTGCTAATTCCTCTCTTTCCCTCCTGCCTGAAGGTTATTGAATACAGTGGGGGGTATAGTGAAGTCACACAATTTGTTTACAACACAACATTTAACTATTTAGCCAACAAACCTTTGAAATTATTTAGTTATCTTTAATGCACTAAAATGCATAGGCTGTAATTAATTAACATTGATTTAGGATATGAACATTTTAAATTGACATATGTGAAACTAATCTTGTAATTAAAACGGTTTATTGCATAATTGCTTTTTTTATATGTCCTGAAAAAATTCCAAAGTCTTGTTAGGAGAGTAAATGTTAATAGTCCACTAAGGGCTAGATTTATCAAGGGCTAGGAGAATTCTCCTTTATATTCTCCTCCTAGTTCTCTACAGCTAACAATTGGAGAGACGATTATAAAATTATAAAAAAGGCGAGCAGGGAATTATGAAGAATTTGAAGTTCTCCTGATTTATCATTTCCAACCCGTGTTTTTTTAGGAAGTATTTTGGCCGTGTTCAAGTAATCCATTACATTTGCATTTTAGATGGGGCAAAGAAGTTAAGAAGCAGCGGTAGTAAGACCGCTGATCCTTAACTTCTCCGCGGACTGCAATTATCCCAATCAGATACAATCTGGATGATTGACACCACTTGCTAGCGGCCGATTGGCCTCGAATGTGCAGGGGGCGGCATTGCACAAGCATTTCACAACAATGTTAAATGCAGATAGCGTATGCTGTCTGCATTAAGCGATGCTGGGTGAACATGACTCGCTACAGTAAATCATGTCCGTCCGAAATTACATAAATGTACCCCTATGTGTGTTAGCACAATACATATTTAATTTAACTTTTTTTATAATAATGACCCTTTGTAACCATAACACATTCAAATTGTTAATAGAATTGTGTTATTTGTGGGGCTATGTTGTGTTCTATGTTTGGCATATGTGTGTTCTATAACTTCTATATTTTCTCACTGTATTTGAGCCTTTGTAAGCGCATATATTCTTTATTTTTAGGCCCTTCCTGGTGCTTAGCCAAAGATAGACTTCCTAGAATCAGAAAGAACTCTATCAGAAATAGATGTGAACATGACAAGAGCTCAAAAACATGATGATATATAATGCTATTCTACTCAGTACCTATGAAAAACTAAAATGGGCGTATTTGAAGGAGAACTTTGCATTCCCCAAAGGCACAAATAAATTATAAATTGGTAACTGGGCATAATGCTAAGACAGACTCTAGGAAATGCGACTAGACTAGCAAATTTAACCCTTTTTAAGCACACCGGTGTGCCTTGGCGAGCACGAACAATGCAAGAGGAACGTATGCAGATTTAGAGCTTCAATTTTAGGAGAATTGCTTTGATAAATCCTGCTCTTTATGTTAGAAAATAAAATCTGCTGAACGAATACAAATTTCTAGTCCTGTTTATAAGTAATATTTACTTTTTTTGCAGACAGGAACAGTGTTTTATTGTTAAATAGTCCAATGTAAGGTTAATAGTACAAGTTCATTAATACCATTACAGATGTGCCCTTAAAATTACACTAAATTAAAAATGGCATGCTCTAATTTGTTAAGGCATGTCCTTTTAAGTCTATAGACCCTGCACTACTGTTTAGTAACTGCTGGTTCTGCATTCAGCAGTGCGACTTGTGCTGCTGATTGGAGCAGCAGCTGGTTACACTCTGGACCAGAACTGCTCTTTGGGTCTCAAAGTGGCACTACTACTGTGTGTTTAACCCATTTGTAGGGGTTAAACACACAGTAGTGTTGAGTTGATTAACAAAGCACATACTTTAACAAAGTTTTAACAAAGCACAGTGGAAAAATATTACATACACAGAATTTCAGTAACACTCATCCTATTGGCTGATTTGAACAGAAAATAGGATTTCAGTAGCTCTTATCCTATTGGCTGATTTGAATTTCAAAAATCAAATCAGCCAATAGGAATGCAAGGGATGCCATTTTGAAAAGGCTCCCTTGCATTGAAGGTTCAGTATACGGTGGCGACCGTATGAAGAGGATGCTCCGCGCCGGATGTCTTCAGGATGGAGATACTCCACTCCACCGGGATAAAGATAGAAAATGCTGCCCGGATGAAGGTAGAAGATTAGAAGATGCCGCCTGGAGGGATGAAGACCTCGCCGTCTGGATGAAGACTTCGCTGCCTGGATGAGGATGGATGTCCGGACTTTAAAAACTATCGCCTAGATTTAGAGTTTGGCGGTAGCCGTCAAAACCAGCGTTAGAGACTCCTAACGCTGGTTTTTACCGCCCGCTGGTATTTGGAATCAGTCAGGAAAGGGTCTAACGCTCACTTTCCAGCTGCGACTTTTCCATACCGCAGATCCCCTTACGTCAATTGCGTATCCTATCTTTTCAATGGGATATTTCTAACACCGGTATTTAGAGTCGTGGCTGAAGTGAGCATTAGAAATCTAACGACAAAACTCCAGCCGCAGCAAAAAGTCAGGAGTTAAGAGCTTTCTGGGCTAACGCCGGTTCATAAAGCTCTTAACTACTGTGCTCTAAAGTACAATAACACCCATAAACTACCTATGTACCCCTAAACCGCGGTCCCCCCACATCGCCGCAACTCTATTAAAATTTTTTAACCCCTAATCTGCCGACCGCACACCGCCGCCACCTACGTTATCCCTATGTACCCCTAATCTGCTGCCCCTAACACCGCCAACCCCTATATTATATTTATTAACCCCTAATCTGCTGCCCCCAACGTCGCCTCCACCTGCCTACACTTATTAACCGCTAATCTGCCGACCGGACCTCACCGCTACTATAATAAATGTATTAACCCCTAATCCACCTCACTCCCGCCTCAATAACCCTATAATAAATAGTATTAACCCCTAATCTTCCCTCCCTAACATCGCCGACACCTAACTTCAAGCATTAACCCCTAATCTGCTGACCGGACCTCACCGCTACTCTAATAAATTTTTTAACCCCTAAAGCTAATTCTAACCCTAACCCTAACACCCCCCTAAGTTAAATATAATTTAAATCTAACAAAATAATTTAAGTCTTATTAAATAAATTATTCCTATTTAAAGCTAAATACTTACCTGTAAAATAAACCCTAATATAGCTACAATATAAATTATAATTATATTGTAGCTATTTTAGGATTAATATTTATTTTACAGGCAACTTTGTAATTATTTTAACCAGGTACAATAGCTATTAAATAGTTATTTACTATTTAATAGCTACCTAGTTAAAATAATTACAAAATTACCTGTAAAATAAATCCTAACCTAAGTTACAATTAAACCTAACACTACACTATCAATAAATTAATTAAATAAAATACCTACAATTATCTACAATTAAACCTAACACTACAATATCAACAAATTAATTAAATACAATACCTACAAATAAATACAATTAAACTAACTAAAGTACAAAAAATAAAAAAGAATTAAGTTACAAAAAATAAAAAAATATTTACAAACATTAGAAAAATATTACAACAATTTTAAACTAATTACAACTACTCTAAGCCCCCTAATAAAATAACAAAGACCCCCAAAATAAAAAAATGCCCTACCCTATTCTAAAATTAAAATAGAAAAGCTCTTTTACCTTACCAGCCCTTAAAAGGGCCCTTTGCGGGGCATGCCCCAAAGAATTCAGCTCTTTTGCCTGTAAAAAAAACATACAATACCCCCCCAACATTACAACCCACCACCCACATACCCCTAATCTAACCCAACCCCCCTTAAATAAACCTAACACTAAGCCCCTGAAGATCTCCCTACCTTGTCTTCACCATACCGGGTCCCGATCTGTCCAGAAGAGCCTCCGATGTCTTGATCCAAGCCCAAGCGGGGGCTGAAGACATCCATCCTCCGGCTGAAGTCTTGATCCAAGCGGGCAGAAGAGGACATCCGGACCGGCAAACATCTTCATCCAAGCCGCATCTTCTATGTTCTTCCATCCGATGACGAGCGGCTGATCTTCAAGACCTCCAGCGCGGATCCATCCTCTTCTTCCGACGACTAGACGACGAATGAAGGTTCCTTTAAGGGACGTCATCCAAGATGGCGCCCCTCGAATTCCGATTGGCTGATAGGATTCTATCAGCCAATCGGGATTAAGGTAGGAAAATTCTGATTGGCTGATGGAATCAGCCAATCAGATTCAAGTTCAATCCGATTGGCTGATCCAATCAGCCAATCAGATTGAGCTCGCATTCTATTGGCTGTTCTGATCAGCCAATAGAATGTGAGCTCAATCTGATTGGCTGATCCAATCAGCCAATCGGATTGAACTTGAATCTGATTGGCTGATTCCATCAGCCAATCAGAATTTTCCTACCTTAATTCCGATTGGCTGATAGAATCCTATCAGCCAATCGGATTTCGAGGGACGCCATCTTGGATGACGTCCCTTAAAGGAACCTTCATTTGTCGTCTAGTCAGTGGAAGAAGAGGATGGATCCGCGCTGGAGGTCTTGAAGACCAGCCGCTCGTCATCGGATGAAAGAACATAGAAGATGTAGCTTGGATGAAGATGTTTGCCGGTCCGGATGTCCTCTTCTGCCCGCTTGGATCAAGACTTCAGCCGGAGGATGGATGTCTTCAGCCCCCCGCTTGGGCTTGGATCAAGACATCGGAGTCTCTTCTGGACAGATCGGGACCCGGTGTGGTGAAGACAAGGTAGGGAGATCTTCAGGGGCTTAGTGTTAGGTTTATTTAAGGGGGGTTTGGGTTAGATTAGGGGTATGTGGGTGGTGGGTTGTAATGTTGGGGGGGGTATTGTATGTTTTTTTTTTTACAGGCAAAAGAGCTGAATTCTTTGGGGCATGCCCCGCAAAGGGCCCTTTTCAGGGCTGGTAAGGTAAAAGAGCTTTTCTATTTTAATTTTAGAATAGGGTAGGGCATTTTTTTATTTTGGGGGTCTTTGTTATTTTATTAGGGGGCTTAGAGTAGGTGTAATTAGTTTAAAATTGTTGTAATATTTTTCTAATGTTTGTAAAAAAATTTTTATTTTTTGTAACTTAGTTCTTTTTTATTTTTTGTACTTTAGTTAGTTTATTTAATTGTATTTATTTGTAGGTATTGTATTTAATTAATTTATTGATAGTGTAGTGTTAGATTTAATTGTAGATAATTGTAGGTATTTTATTTAATTCATTTATTGATAGTGTAGTGTTAGATTTAATTGTAGATAATTGTAGGTATTTTATTTAATTAATTTATTTATTTAATTTATTTATTGATAGTGTAGTAATTAGGTTTAATTGTAACTTAGGTTAGGATTTATTTTACAGGTAATTTTGTAATTATTTTATCTAGGTAGCTATTAAATAGTTCTTAACTATTTAATAGCTATTGTACCTGGTTAAAATAAATACAAAGTTACCTGTAAAATAAATATTAATCCTAAAATAGCTACAATATAATTATTCGTTATATTGTAGCTATATTAGGGTTTATTTTACAGGTAAGTATTTAGCTTTAAATAGGAATAATTTATTTAATAAGAGTTAATTTATTTTGTTAGATTTAAATTATATTTAACTTAGGGGGGTGTTAGGGTACGGGTTAGAGTTAGCTTTAGGGGTTAATACATTTATTATAGTAGCGGTGAGGTCCGGTCGGCAGATTAGGGGTTAATTATTGTAGGTAGGTGGTGGCGACATTGGGGGCGGCATATTAGGGGTTAATAAATATAATATAGGGGTCGGCGGTGTTAGGGGCAGCAGATTAGGGGTACATAGGTATAATGTAGGTTGCGGTGGTGTACGGAGCAGCAGATTAGGGGTTAAAAAAAAAAATGCAGGTGTCAGCGATAGCGGGAGCGGCAGATTAGGGGTTAATAAGTGTAAGGTTAGGGGTGTTTAGACTCGGGGTACATGTTAGGGTGTTAGGTGCAGACTTAGGAAGTGTTTCCCCATAGGAAACAATGGGGCTGCGTTAGGAGCTTAACGCTGCTTTTTTGCAGATGTTTGTTTTTTTTCAGCTCAAACTACCCCATTGTTTCCTATGGGGGAATCGTGCACGAGCACGTTTTTTAAGCTGGCCGCGTCCGTAAGCAACGCTGGTATTGAGAGTTGCAGTGGCGGTAAATTATGCTCTACGCTCCCTTTTTGGAGCCTAACGCACTGAAAACCCAGCCATTCTGTGAACTCTAAATACCAGCGGTATTTAAAAGGTGCGGGGAAAAAAAAGCATGCGTTAGCTACGCGGCTCATTACCGACAAAACTCTAAATCTAGCCGTATAAGTGGATCATCGGGGGTTAGTGTTAGGTTTTTAAACTTTTTTGGGGTGGGTTTTTTTTTAGATTAGGGTTTTCAGCATTCTTAAAAGAGCTAAATGCCCTTTTAAGGGCAATTCCCATACAAATGCCCTTTTCAGGGCAATGGTTAGCTTATTTTTTTTTTAGAGTTAGGTTTTTTATTTTGGGGGCTGGTTGGGTGAGGGGTTTAACTTTTGGGGGGTCTTTGAATTTTTTTCAGGAAAAAGAGCTGATTTCTTTAGGGCAATGCCCTACAGAAGGCCCTTTTAAGGGCTATTGGTAGTTTATTGTAGGCTAGGGCTATTATTATTTGGGGGGCTTTTATTTTGATAAGGCTATTTGATTAGGTATAATTGTTTTTTTTGGATAATTTCATTTGTTAGTTTTCGTAATTTAGAGTTTGATATTTTTTGTAATTGTAAATAAAAATTTTTTAGTAGGGTTAGGTTTTTTTAATGTGCAATTTTATTATTTTAATTTGTACTGTAGTTATTTTAATTTTAGTATAATAGTAATGTCAGTTTAATTTATAGTTTAAATTTAGGCTTTTTTAATCTTTTTTGGGTGTTTTTTTTTAGATTAGTGTTTTCGGCATTCTTACGGCTAGATTTAGAGTTTTGTCGGTAATGACCCGTGTATCTAACGCTGGCTTTTTTCTGGCCGCACCTTTAAAATAACTCTGGTATTGAGAGTCCACATAATGGCTGCGTTAGGCTTCAAAAAAGGAGCGTAGAGCATATTTAACGCAACTGCAACTCTCGATACCAGAGTTGCTTACGGATGCGGCCAGCCTCAAAAACGTGCTCGTGCACGATTCCCCTATAGGAAACAATGGGGCTGTTTGAGCTGGAAAAAAACCTAACACCTGCAAAAAAGCCTCGTTCAGCTCCTAACGCAGCACCATTGTTTCCTATGGGGAAACACTTCCTACGTCTGCACCTAACACTCTAACATGTACCCCGAGTCTAAACACCCCTAACCTTACACTTATTAACCCCTATTCTGCCGCCCCCGCTATCGCTGACCACTGTATATTATTTTTAACCCCTAATCTGCCGCTCCGTAAACCGCCGCTACTTGCATTATCCCTATGTACCCCTAATCTGCTGCCCCTAACATCGCCGACCCCTATATTATATTTATTAACCCCTAATCTGCCCCCCACAACGTCGCCTCCACTTGCCTACACTTATTAACCCCTAATCTGCCGAGCGGACCGCACCGCTATTATTATAAAGTTATTAACCCCTAATCCACCTCACTAACCCTATAATAAATAGTATTAACCCCTATTCTTCCCTCTCTAACATCGCCGACACCTAACTTCAATTATTAACCCCTAATCTGCCGACTGGAGCTCACCACTATTCTAATAAATGTATTAACCCCTAAAGCTAAGTCTAACCCTAACACTAACACCCCCCTAAGTTAAATATAATTTTAATCTAACAAAATTAATTAACTCTTATTAAATAAATTATTCCTATTTAAAGCTAAATACTTACCTGTAAAATAAATCCTAATATAGCTACAATATAAATTATAATGATATTATAGCTATTTTAGGATTAATATTTATTTTACAGGTAACTTTGTATTTATTTTAACCAGGTACAATAGCTATTAAATAGTTAAGAACTATTTAATAGCTAAAATAGTTAAAATAATTACAAAATGACCTGTAAAATAAATCCTAACCTAAGTTACAATTAAACCTAACATTACACTATCAATAAATTAATTAAATAAAATACCTATAATTATCTACAATTAAACCTAACACTAGACTATCAATAAATAAATTAAATACAATTCCTACAAATAAATACAATGAAATAAACTAACTAAAGTACAAAAAATAAAAAAGAACTAAGTTACAAAAAATAAAAAAATATTTACAAACATTAGAAATATATTACAACAATTTTAAACTAATTACACCTATGCTAAGCCCCCTAATAAAATAACAAAGCCCCCCAAAATAAAAAAATGCCCTTCCCTATTCTAAATTACTAAAGTTCAAAGCTCTTTTACCGTACCAGCCCTGAACAGGGCCCTTTGCGGGGCATGCCCCAAGAAGTTCAGCTCTTCTGCCTGTAAAAAAAAACATACAATAACCCCCCCCAACATTACAACCCACCACCCACATACCCCTAATCTAACCCAAACCCCCCTTAAATAAACCTAACACTAAGCCCCTGAAGATCTCCCTACCTTGAGTCGTCTTCACCCAGCCGAGCCAAATTCTTCATCCAAGCAGAGCAAGAAGAGGTCCTCCATCCGGTAGAAGTCTTCATCCAAGCGGGGCAGAAGAGGTCTTCCATCCGATTGAAGTCTTCATCCAAGCGGGATCTTCTATCGTCATCCATCCGGAGCAGAGCGGCAGCATCCTGAAGACCTCCGACGCGGAACATCCATCCTGGCCGACGACTGAACGACGAATGACGGTTCCTTTAAATGACGTCATCCAAGATGGCGTCCCTCGAATTCTATCAGCCAATCGGAATTAAGGTAGGAATATTCTGATTGGCTGATGGAACCATCTTGGATGACATCATTTAAAGGAACCGTCATTCGTCGTTCAGTCATCGACCAGGATGGATGTTCCGCGTCGGAGGTCTTCAGGATGCTGCCGCTCTGCTCCGGATGGATGACGATAGAAGATCCCGCTTGGATGAAGACTTCAATCGGATGGAAGACCTCTTCTGCCCCGCTTGGATGAAGACTTCTACCGGATGGAGGACCTCTTCTTGCTCCGCTTGGATGAAGAATTTGGCTCGGCTGGGTGAAGACGACTCAAGGTAGGGAGATCTTCAGGGGCTTAGTGTTAGGTTTATTTAAGGGGGGTTTGGGTTAGATTAGGGGTATGTGGGTGGTGGGTTGTAATGTTGGGGGGGGGTATTGTATGTTTTTTTTTACAGGCAAAAGAGCTGAACTTCTTGGGGCATGCCCCGCAAAGGGCCCTGTTCAGGGCTGGTAAGGTAAAAGAGCTTTGAACTTTAGTAATTTAGAATAGGGTAGGGCATTTTTTTATTTTGGGGGGCTTTGTTATTTTATTAGGGGGCTTAGAGTAGGTGTAATTAGTTTAAAATTGTTGTAATATATTTCTAATGTTTGTAAATATTTTTTTATTTTTTGTAACTTAGTTCTTTTTTTTTTTTGTACTTTAGTTAGTTTATTTCATTGTATTTATTTGTAGGAATTGTATTTAATTTATTTATTGATAGTCTAGTGTTAGGTTTAATTGTAGATAATTATAGGTATTTTATTTAATTAATTTATTGATAGTGTAGTGTTAGGTTTAATTGTAACTTAGGTTAGGATTTATTTTACAGGTCATTTTGTAATTATTTTAACTATTTTAGCTATTAAATAGTTCTTAACTATTTAATAGCTATTGTACCTGGTTAAAATAAATACAAAGTTACCTGTAAAATAAATATTAATCCTAAAATAGCTATAATATCATTATAATTTATATTGTAGCTATATTAGGATTTATTTTACAGGTAAGTATTTAGCTTTAAATAGGAATAATTTATTTAATAAGAGTTAATTAATTTAGTTAGATTAAAATTATATTTAACTTAGGGGGGTGTTAGTGTTAGGGTTAGACTTAGCTTTAGGGGTTAATACATTTATTAGAATAGTGGTGAGCTCCAGTCGGCAGATTAGGGGTTAATAATTGAAGTTAGGTGTCGGCGATGTTAGGGAGGGCAGATTAGGGGTTAATACTATTTATTATAGGGTTAGTGAAGCGGATTAGGGGTTAATAACTTTATTATAGTAGCGCTCAGGACCGGTCAGCAGATTAGGGGTTAATAAGTGTAGGCAGGTGGAGGCGACGTTGAGGGGGGCAGATTAGGGGTTAATAAATATAATATAGGGGTCAGCGGTGTTAGGGGCAGCAGATTAGGGGTACATAGCTATAATGTAGGTGGCGGCTCTTTGCGGTCGGCAGATTAGGGGTTAATTATTGTAGGTAGCTGGCTGCGACGTTGTGGGGGGCAGGTTAGGGGTTAATAAATATAATATAGGGGTCGGCGGTGTTAGGGGCAGCAGATTAGGGGTACATAAGTATAACGTAGGTGGCGGTCGGCAGATTAGGGGTTAAAAAAATTTAATCGAGTGTCGGCATGTGGGGGGCCTCAGTTTAGGGGTACATAGGTAGATTATGGGTGTTAGTGTACTTTAGAGCACAGTAGTTAAGAGCTTTATGAGCGTTAGCCCAGAAAGCTCTTAACTACTGACTTTTTTCTGCGGCTGGAGTTTTGTCGTTAGATTTCTAACGCTCACTTCAGACACGACTCTAAATACCGGAGTTAGAAAGATCCCATTGAAAAGATAGGATACGCAATTGACGTAAGGGGATCTGCGGTATGGAAAAGTCGCGGCTGAAAAGTGAGCGTTAGACCCTTTTTTGAATGACTCCAAATACCGGCGGTAGCCTAAAACCAGCGTTAGGAGCCTCTAACGCTGGTTTTCACGGCTACCGCCAAACTCCAAATCTAGGCCTTAAAAAGCTAAATGCCCTTTTAAGGGCAATGAAAAAGAGCGGATTGCAATGTCCTGAATGCAAGGGCAATGTCCATACAAATGCCCTTTTCAGGGCAATGGGTAGCTTAGTTTTTTTTTTAGAGTTAGGTTTTTTGTTTTTGGGAGTTGGTTGGGTGATGGGTTTTACTGTTAGGGGGTCTTTGTATTTTTTTCATGGAAAAGAGATGATTTCTTTAGGGCAATGCCCTACAAAAGGCCCTTTTAAGGACTATTGGTAGTTTATTGTAGGCTAGGGCTTTTTTGTGGGGGGCTTTTTAATTTGATAGGGCTATTAGATTAGGTGTAATTGTTTTTATTTTGAATAATTTCATTTGTATTTTTCATAATTTAGAGCTTGTTATTTTTTGTACTTTAGTATTGTTTTATTTTTTGTAATTGTAGATTAAATTTTTTTAGTATGGTTAGGTTTTTTTTATGTGTAATTTAATTATTTTAATTTGTACTGTAATTATTTTAATTTTAGTATAATAGTATTGTTAGTTTAATTTATAGAACAACGAAAAAAGAAAAAAGAGAAGCGCAAGACACAGGATCTCTGTGCAGCGTTAAAACACCTTTAATATGCCCCTAACACAAGGTAAAAAACTTACAAGATTCAAAACAAATATGTGCAATCAGTGCATTCATGTGCACAAACATATGTCACTGTATGTGTGATTTCATCCGTGTCCAAGATAGTCTAAAGACTCCACAGATGGATTTCGTTTGTCAATGTTTATGGTTGGCAGTCCAAGAAACAAACAAACTTAGAACAAATATTTGACTTACTCAAGTTATGAGGAGAGGTAACCCTCGGCTTTACTGCGCCCTGTATGATTCGATTTGTTAGGTACGGAAGCCTCACTGGGACCTAATTCCTCCTATAGCGGATATACCGCTTAACAGTTTAACAGCTTGAACAGCTAATTGTCACTCGACGTACGTTTCGTTCCATTAATGAAAGAACTTTTTCAAGAGCATACAATCTAATGCTTATGCCATACTTATATACCCTAACAGGTTTGTCCCTCCCACTCTTAATGCAACATTCAGAAAAAACGGAACAAGTCTGTTGTTAGGACATTACCTCTGTCAATTTAAACAGTGTCCAATTCAGTTATATAATTTAAAAACAGGTACTTTTGAACCGGTCCCTATGTTTAAATTACAGTAACAAATTAGTACAATTAAATAAACAATTAACTCTTGTAAGATAGTCTGAATATTGCATTAATATGTAATGGGTATTTCCTAAATATTACATTTCACACCTTAAAAATAATAATTAGTGTAAATATATGCTAATTAAAAATACACACACTAAAATACATTTTTATACATTATTAAAAAAAAGTGCTACTAAAAATGTAGTAATAAAGGGACATGACACATGAGATACATTTTCTCCAAATCTTCACATACTAATTTGTTATATATTCTTATAGATTCACTTTGGGTATTTTGGGGGTAAAAAATGGATTTTCATTTTAAGGGAGTGTTCTATCTTTTTGTCATCTTCCTTGTATATTGATAGGTTTAAATATACAAGTACAGTAGTGGTTATTTCTATATATATAGAACAAATACATAACAAATTAGTATGTGAAGATTTGGAGAAAATGTTCGCAAAAAACAATCAATTAAATAAAAAGCCTTATAGAGATAACTTAAATCCTGGGGAAAGAAAAGCATTAAAGATCCTAATTGAGGACACCAGTGTAGTTTTTAGGGCGGCGGAGAAAGGGAGGAGGGGTCGTAGTACAAGATAGGCAAGATTACCTAAAGAAGGCCTATAACTTATTGGGAGATAATACTACATATTTACCATTAAAACTTGACCCCACTACCCAATACAAGAAGGAACTATGGGATCTACTCAGAGGTGCGAAGGATCAAGGGATACTTAATATTAATGAATTTAACTATGTAGTGTATCCAAAAATTGCGTGCTTTTACTTTTAAAGTGCACAAGAATCCCTCCCAACACCCGGGTAGACCCATAATATCTGGTATTGGTTCACTATGTGACAATCTTTAAAAATATATAGATTATTATTTACAACCCCTGTTTAAGAAAACTAAATCGTATCTAAGGGACACTATAGATACTATTTATAAATTTGAAGGCATGGAATGGAAAGAAAATTACATATGGGTGACCTGTGATGTCTCAGCCCTTTATACGAGTATTCCACACGATAAGGGTCCAGCAAAAATAGAACAAGAACGTTTGAAAAGTAATCTTCCCCATAACCAGATTGAATTAATTGTGGATAGTATTAAATTTATTTTAAATCATAACTATTTTCTTTTTGAGGACATATATTACCAACAGGTATAACATTCACCCCATCATATGCAAACCTATACATGTCTCAATTTGAGGATGAATATATCTGGGCCAATAACCCTTATGATAAGAATATTGTTCGATATTTTCGTTACATTGACAATATCATAATGGTATGGCAGGGGTCCCTTGAAGATATTGAAAGCCTAATGGAACACCTTAATAGGAATAGTTTTAACTTAAAATTTACTCATAACTGTTCTGAAACAAAAATAGACTTTTTAGATCTATCACTTTTTAAAACTAAAAATATAGACAATATTACCACTGTAGCCGTTAAGAATTTCAGGAAAAAGACTGACCGTAATGGTCTGTTAAATGCCAAAAGTGGGCACCTCAAACAATGGAAGAGTAACATACCCCTGGGACAATATCAGTGAATAAACCCAACTGCACAGGAAAAGAGGATTATGAAAAGGAGACAAGAATTTTAACAAACAAATTTAAAGAAAAGGGGTATAAGGATGAACTACTTAAAAATATGAAAGAAAGGGTAGATAATATGGTAAGAGTTAACCGCATTAAAAAGCCATATAAAAATAAAAGTAAAAACAAAAATAACCCTTTAGAAAACAAACTTATACCCAAATGTGTAACAAAATATAATGCACATCATTATCAAATAAAAAGAATCCTTAAAAAACACTGGCAGGTTTTGAATTTAGATCCCATATTAAAGAAAACTTTAGGACCTGAAACCTGAAATTAGATTTAAAAAGAATAAGGATATTAAAAACTTTTTAGCACCAACCAAACGAAGGAGACATGAAATGGTTTAAGAGCCGGTACAGTGGTGGGGTACCAAACCGGGTCTTTATAAATGTAGGGTTAAGAACTGCGTCCACATATTAGTAAGGATTACAAAGTTTTTTTAGAAATGCAGATGCAATAAAAACTTATCAATGTAAAAATCGATGCAGTTGCACTTCTACATATGTAGTATACCAACTGAACTGTTCTTGCAATTTAACTTATATAGGTAGGACCAAACGTAAAATAAAATACAGATTGAGGGAACACCTCACTAATATCACAACAGGTCTGGAGAAACATACTGTTTCAGCACATTTTAAAAAGGTCCATGATCAAGATCTCAAAAGCTTAGAGATTAGAATTATAGAACACATAACTGTCAATAAATGGGATACTAATAGACTGTTGAAACTAAGACAACAGACAACTTTTTGGATATAAAAATTGGACTCTCTTTATCCTAGGGGTTTAAACATTGATATAGATATCCAAGCCTTTTTAGTTTAAGTGGTACTATTAGATGACATGAATAGGTATGAATATAGTAACAAAAGTATAGATTTTATAGCTCTTAGAGTTTTATAGGTGTATATCTTTTTAAAAAAAAAGGGTATATGGACTAGTGAGGTAGGGATGCTATGAATTATCGTTCTAGGTATTTAAATATCTCATGTGTCATGTCCCTTTATTACTACGTTTTTAGTAGCACTTTTTTAATAATGTATAAAAATGTATTTTAGTGTGTGTATTTTTAATTAGCATATATTTACACTATTTATTATTTTTAAGGTGTGAAATGTAATATTTATGAAATAAAGAAAGAAAGAGGCAGCACACTTGGTCTCTCAAACACAGAAGTTGGAAGTTTATTCCAGGATTGAAGTCGTTATACAAACATACCAACACAGGAAAAAAGGGGCGTGTCCTTACGCGTTTCGTGCCGTGCGGCACATAGTCATAGGATAACAGGCAAGTATAGACAAGGTAAGTTTACACCCCAACACCTCCAATCACAACTCAGTAAACAAAAGAAGAAACAGGTAAGTGAAGGAGTGTTAAAAATATGTGAAAGGATTACAAGGAGAATTTATTTGAAAGGCAATGGAAGATAGAATTTTATATGCAACGATAAAATGTCAAATTTACAAATTCACAAGAAAAAACAATTAAATGGATTATCGTTGCATATAAGATTCTATCTTCCATTGCCTTTCAATTAAATTCTCCTTGTAATCCTTTCACATATTTTTAACACTCCTTCATGTACTTGTTCCTTCTTTTGTTTACTGAGTTGTAATTGGAGGTGTTCTGGTAAAAACTTACCTTGTCTATACTTACCTGTTAACCTATGACTAAGTGCTGCACGGCACAAAACGCGTAAGGACACGCCCCTTTTTTGCTTCCTGTGTTGGTATGCGTGTATAACGACTTCAATCCTGGAATAAACTTCCAACTTCTGTGTTTGAGAGACCAAGTGTGCTGCCTATTTCTTTCTTTGTGACTTACCGGACTGACTCGTCCTCCTTTGTGGTGTGCACCTCTTGACATCAGCTGTCTTTTGAAGAGTGTTTGTTTGCGAGTTCGTCGCTGATCCTGGGAGTTGCCTTGGAGTTGTGCTGCTTTCTTTCTCTTTTGCAATATTTATGAAATACCCATTACATATTAATGCAATATTCAAACTATCTTACAAGAGTTAATTGTTTATTTAATTATACTAATTTGTTACAGTAATTAAAACATAGGGACCAGTTCAAAAGGACCTGTTTTTTATAATATATAACTGAATTGGACACTGTTTAAATTGACAGAGGTAATGTCCTAACAACAGACTCGTTCCGTTTTTTCTGAATGTTGCAATAAGAGTGGGAGGGACAAACCTGTTAGGGTATATAAGTATGGCATAAGCATTAGATTGTATGCTCTTGAAAAAGTTCTGTCGTTAACGGAATGAAACGTAGGTCGAGTGACAATTAGCTTTTCAAGCTGTTAAACTGTTAAGCGGTTTATCCGCTATAGGAGGAATTAGGTCCCAGTGAGGCTTCCGTACCTAACAAATTGAATCATACAGGGCGCGGTAAAGCCGAGCGTTACCTCTCCTCATAACTTGAGTAAGTCAAATATTTGTTCTAAGTTTGTTTGTTTCTTGGACTGCCAACCATAAACATTGACAAACGAAATCCATCTGTGGAGTCTTTGGACTATCTTGGACACAGAAGAAATCACACATACGGTGACATATGTTTGTGCACATGAATGCACTGATTGCACATATTTGTTTTTAATCTTGTGAGTTTTTTACCTTGTGTTAGGGACATATTAAAGGTGTTTTTAATGATGCACAGAGATCCGGTGTCTTGCGCTTCTTTTTTCTTTTTTCATTGTTCTACAGAGTCTTGTGGATTGTTCTTGGGGATCTTTCCGGTAGAAGAGCTGCATAAACGCCGGATCTCAACTATACTTGGAGACCAGATTCTTTGTCATTTGTGACATCTTGAATCCCTTATAGGTTCTCATCTTTTTTACAAAGGACAGTAATTTTATTGTTTATTATTATTATTATTATTATTATTATTATTATTTATTATAATATGAATCTGGTTTTATAATATATATATTACTATTGACAGCATTATGGTTGACAGCATTATTTATTTTAACTGGTGCTATTATTGATTATAACTATTTACCACAAGATACAATATTGTTTATAATTGTTTACCACTAGATAGACTGTTTTTAATTATAGAGGAGTAGCGCTGAGTATCTGTTTTGTATTTGTTTGTTTAATTTATAGTTTAAATTTTTTTTTTTTAAATTTCCCAGGTAAATTTATATTTATTTTAAGATAGGGATCTTGTAATTTTAATTTAAATTTATTGATTGGGTTGTTAGGTTTAGGGGTTAATAGTTTAATTTAGTTTTTAGTGATGTGGGGGGCTGGCGGTTTAGGGATTAATAGGTTTATTTAGTGGTAGTGATGTGGGAGGCCAGAGGTTTAGGGGTTAATAACTTTATTTAGTGGCGTCGATGTCGGGGAGCGTCAAAGTAGGGGTTAATATCTTTATTATAGTGTGGGGGTTATTGGGGTGCGGGGGAATAGGGGTTAATAACTTTAGTATAGTGGCGACGATGTAGGGAGCAGCAGATTAGGGGTTAATACATTAATCAGTGGCAGCGATGTCGGAAGCAGCAGATTAGGGGTTAATAACTTTAAAATAGTGTTTGTGATGCGGGAGCACCTTGGTTTAGGGGTTAATAGGTAGTTTATGGGTGTTAAGTGTACTTTGTAAAAGTTTAGTTATGAGTTCTAGAAGAGAAAACACAGAGGCGCCCAATGGCCTAGTACCATCAACACAATATGGATATAGATGAGACAAAAATGCTACTCACAAACAATGAACACCAGGAGGTGCAAACAGGCAGACTGGAACCTCACAGTTGTCCAGCTAACTGGAAGTGAACAGCCAGATATTCGGAATGGAGTCCCCACAGTAGATATCAGAATATTCTTATATGAGAGGAGATAGAGCCAACATAGCCCAGCACAGTTTGGTTCAGGAATACGGGTAATGAGGAAAAGGCACACTTACATGTTCCAAAGCACCTCCAGGTGCAATAAAAGCAAGCTGGAGCTTCTCAGCTGCCCAGCTGATTGATTCCAAGAATTAAACAGGTCACACAGCAATTCACAAAAAGTTTAAAATATAAAAGATGCAATACAAACAGTAGCAAGTGTATGATTAAAAAACAAACTTTGATTGAAGTGACGCGATTCTCAGCCACTGCAGGGCTATTTCCTCAGGCTATTGTACAAAAAATTAAAACATACACTTGCTATATAAAACACATTCAGCTAGATTCCAAGTTATGCACACTATAGGGAAATTAACGAATGCAACAAAAGTTATTTAACCCCCTATAGCGCAGCCATTACAAGTTTTTAAAAACCCGGGTTGTGCATACTTTTAAGCTCCATACCGCACAAAAAACAAGTGGTGTTTTGACGTGCTCGCGTACGCTTTCCCATAGACATCAATGGGGAGAGCAGGACAGAAAAAACACCTGCGATCGCGGAATGAAAGCTCCGTAACACAGCCCCATTGATGTCTATGGGGAGAAAAACCTGCCGTTTAAACCTAACACCCTAACATAAACCCCACTTCTAAACACCCCTAATCTGCCCCCCACCAACGTTGCCACCACCTACATAATGTTATTAACCCCTATCTGATGCCTCAGATATTGCCGCCATCTAATTATAACTATTAACCCCTAATCTGCTGCTCCCGATATCGCTGCCACTATACTAAAGTTATTAACCCCTATTCTGCTGCACCCCAACATCGCCCACACTATAATAAATCAAATAACCCCTATTCTGCAGCTCCCCGACATTGCTGCAACTAAATAACGCTATTAACCCCTAAACCTCTGGCCTCCCACATCACTACCACTAAATAAATCTATGAACCCCTAAACCGCCAGCAACCCACATCACAACAACCTAAATTAAACTATATTAACCCTTAAACCTAACCTTAACGTAACCCTAAGCCTAACCCTAACCCTAACGTAACCTTAAACCTAACCCTAACCCTACCATCCCCTAACTTTAACATAATTTAAATATAGCTAAATTAAACTTGCAATTATTAACTAAATAATACCTATTTAAAACCAAATACTTACCTGTGAAATAAAACCTAAGGTAGCTACAATATAACTAATAGTTATATTGTAGCTAGCTTAGGTTTTATTTTTATTTCACAGGTAAGTTTGTATTTATTTTAACTAGGTAGTTAGTAAATAGTTATTAACAATTTAATAACTACCTAGTTAAATAAATACACTAAGCTACCTTACACTAAAACCTAACATTACAAAAAATAAAAAAAACACTAAAATAAAAATTTTTTAAAAACCTACCACTACAAAAAAAAACTAAATTATCCAAATAAATAAAACATATTCCTATTCCAATACCTTTAAAAAAAAAAGCCTAATCTAGAATAAACTACCAAGGACCCTTAAAATGGCCTTTTGGGGCCCTTAAAAGGGACTTTTGTAGGGCATTGCCCTAAGTTAAACAGCTCTTTTACCTGTAAAAAGAAATACAAAGACCCACTAACATTACAAACCCCTACGCCCCAAACCTACAAATTAAAAAAACTATCTAAAAAACCTAATCTACCCATTGCCCTGAAAAGGGCTTTTGTATGGGCATTGCCCTTAAAAGGGTATTTAGCTCTTTTGCTGCCCAAACCCGAATCTAAAAACCAAAAAACCCTTAAAAAAAGCCTAACACTAAACCCCAAGAATCCACTTACAGTTTTTGAAATCCTGCTTGAACGATCTACATTCCGGCGGTAAAGTCCTCATCCAGGCGGCGAGAAGTCTTCATCCAGATGGCCTCTTCAATCTTTATCCCAGCGGCAAAGTCCTCATCCAAGCGGCGAGAAGTCTTCATCTAGGCGGCCTCTTCAATCTTCATCCAGGAGGCATCTTCTATCTTGATCCCGGCGGCGTGGAGCGGGTCTATCCTGAAGACATCCAGCGCAGTACATCCTCTTCATATGGTTGCAGCCGTACACTGAATCTTCAATGCAAGGGAGCCGTTTTAAGATGGCGTCCCTTGCATTCCTATTAGCTGAACATTTTGAATCAGCCAATAGGAATTAGAGCTGCTAAAATCCTATTGGCTGTTCATAAAATCTTCAAAAAATGCAGCAGCACCACTTCTCATATAAAAAGTTCCTTTATTAAACACATAGTAGGAGCAGGTAAAATAGAACGACGTTTCGGGTGGTTATCCCTTAGTCATGTTCACATAATGTTTGTTAGACTTAATCACCTTTAAATAGTCATCAGTCAGTAGACATAAAAAGATGCATCCAGAGAGCATTCCAGAATGGAATTATTGATAATGAAACCAAAAATTATCTTATTAAAGAGGAATACACTATACCAGTACTTTACACTCTCCCAAAGGTTCATAAGAATCTAGGGACCCCCCCTGGACGTCCCATAGTGGCGGGTTCTGACTCTATTTTTACAAACATATCCATATACCTTGACAGACTGTTGAGACCATTTGTAGCTCAGGCTATGTCTTTTATTAAAGACACTAATGACTTTTTATCTAAGATTGAGGGTCTGCCAGGAAATATGGATAAATGTATCTTGTATAGCTTGGACATTGTTAGCCTCTACACGTCCATACCACATAGCAGTGGGTTAGATTCTATCAGGTATGCTATTGGCAAAAGTAATAGGTTCACTGCTATGCAACAGCAATTTATTATAGAGTTAATGGAAATTATTCTGCACTGTAATTATTTCCTTTTTGAGGATTCTTATTTCTTACAAAAACAAGGAACTGCTATGGGGTCCAACGTCGCCCCCACCTATGCCAATATTTTTATGAATATTTTTGAGGAGAAATTTGTATATGAAAATGAGCTCTTCATTCTATGTGGCGCCACCTGGTGGCGTTACATAGATGATATATTTGGCATTTGGTGGGGTGACGTTGGATCCCTACAACAATTTGTGAGTGAATTGAACAGGGCATCAGGATGTATTAAATTTACAATGTCTTGGAGTGAAGAATCTATTAACTTCCTTGATACTAAAATCTATAAAGATGGTTCCCTTCTAAAAACAGATATATTTAGAAAGGATACTGATAGGAATAGCCTCCTACACTTCTCTAGTGCCCATTCACCTGCTTTGGTGAAATCTTTGCCTTACAGTCAAATGTTAAGAGTTAAGCGAATAGTGAAAGACAAAGCCCTGGCTTTGCAGAGACTACAGGAGATGGGCATTAGATTTGTGCAGCGTGGTTATCCCCCTGATTTGATTCAGGAGACTATTGATAAGGTGATACAACTACCTGACGAAAGGGTTAATACTGGAAATACCAATAAGAGAAAGGACCCTGACAGGATGGTATTTGTGTCTGAATACAATTCTTGCAGTTCAGAAATACAAAGGATCATTAGGAAACACTGGCATGTTTTGAGTGAGTGTAATCCTGAGGTACTAGCATTCCGCCAACCACCTATGCCGGCCTACACTAGACTTCCTAGTTTAAAAGACAAAATTGTTAAGGCTGACGTGGGTTCTAGTAAGAAATCCAAATTGGGGTACATTACTTCAGAAAGAAATGGCTGTTTCCCTTGTCTTAATTGCTCCAGTTGCAATAACATGATAAAATCTGATATATTCATCCACCCCCTTACGGGACAGAAATTTAAAATAAAGGGCTACTACAATTGTAATGCTAATTTTGTTATATATCTAATTAAATGTCCGTGTGGGTTAATTTATATCGGAGAGACGACCCAGAGGGTGAGAGATAGAATAATTCAACATAAATCCAATATTAGGACAGGAGATTTAAAGGCCCCAGTTGCCCACCATTTTTTGAGTAAAGGTCACTCTATTGCACAACTAAGATTTCAAATAATAGACCATATACAGAGCCCTAGACATGGCGGCAATAGAGAACTGCTTCTCAAAAAACGTGAGGCATTTTGGATCAATAAATTAGATTGCTTAATCCCCAATGGTATGAATAGGGAACTTGATTTAAGTGTATTCCTGTAAAGTAAAAGATTTTTATCTTTATACAATTCCTTTTCTGGCATTTAATTTTATAATTTTATATTTTGACATTTTTTGATATCTGTCAAAATGTGATTGTTCTCTTTTTTTATAAAAAAATATGTTTTTGTATAATAAAATTGTATGTTTGATATGGGTTAGACCACTAGATGGCAATAGAGGCTAAGAAAAATGTATATCTAAGTAATTAAGGTGAAAGGTGTGGTCTCACCTGACTGATGACTATTTAAAGGTGATTAAGTCTAACAAACATTATGTGAACATGACTAAGGGATAACCACCCGAAACGTCGTTCTATTTTACCTGCTCCTACTATGTGTTTAATAAAGGAACTTTTTATATGAGAAGTGGTGCTGCTGCATTTTTTGAAGATTTTGGATACTGTTTGGATCCTTGCAGTGATCCTGTGCTAGCTTGCACACACCTTGGGTCTGAGTGCTGGATTTCAATCTTATTGGCTGTTCATATCAGTAATTTAGGGCTCCATGTACTAAGAGGCGGGCGGACAGCTTCTTAACTCGCAAAGCTGTCCGCCCGCCTCCGCTACACACGGGCAGCGGATCTATTGATCCGCTTGCCCGTATGTATCATTACACACTCAGCGGAGTGTGTAATGCCCGCCCCTTCAGTCGCGCGACCAATCACGCGACTGAAGGGGCTGTCAATCACCGAGAGCGAGCGAGCTCTCGGTGATTCTGCTTCGCCACCTAAGAGGTGGCGTAGGGTGTAGGAAGCAGCGGTCTAATGACCGCTGCTTCTTACATTGCGGGAAGCAGGCTCGCATATGCGAACCTGCTCCGCAAAGGCTCCGGAGCAGCTTTCGCTGCTTCGTACATGGAGCCCTTAGTGTTAGTTATTTTTGTAATTTAGTCTTTTTTATTTTTTGTAATTAGATAGTTTGTATTTTTTAGAGTAGTGTTAGGATTTTTTTAATGTGTATTTTAGTTTAATTGAATTGGTAGTTAGTGTAATTTTAGTTTAATAATTATATTAGTTTAATTGTTAGTTTAAATTTACGGCTAGATTACGAGTTTTGCGGTAAGAGGGGTGCAGTGTTAATTTGCACGTTATTGTCACCTATCACTTACCTACAGCGCTGGTATTACAGATTTTCATAAACCCAGAGTTATTAGGCAAGAAGTGAATGTTAAGCAAAATTGTGCTCCATACCGCACTCCAATACCAGAGCTGCTTAAGTCAGCGGTGAGCTTGTTGCTTTAAGTCAGCGGTGAGCTGGTTGTTCGTGCTCGTGCATGATTTCCCCATAGACATCAATGGGGAGAGCTGGCTGAAAAAAGCCTAACACCTGCAATAAAGCAGCATAAAGCTCCGTAACGCAGCCCCATTGATTTCTTTGGGGAAACAAAATTTATGTTTACACCTAACACCCCGAATCTAAATACCCCTAATCTTACACTTATTAACCCCTAATCTGCCGCCCCTGACATCGCTGACACCTACATTATACTTATTAACCCCTAATCTGCTGCCCCCAACATCGCTGACACCTACATTATATTTATTAACCCCTAATCTCCCGCCCCCAATGTCACTGCAACCTACCTACATTTATTAACCCCTAATCTGCCGCCCCCAAAATCGCCACCACTATAATAAACATATCACAAACACTAGTTAAATATTATTAACCACTAATCTGCTACCCCTAACATCGCCGCCACCTACCTACATTTATTAACCCCTAATCTGCTGCCCCCAACGTTGCCGCCACTATACTAAAGTTCTTAACCCCTAAACCTAAGTCTAACCCTAACACCCACTAACTTAAATATAATTAAAATAAATCTAAATAAAACCTACTATTAATAACTAAATAATTCCTATTTAAAATTAAATACTTACCTCTAAAATAAACCCTAAGCTAGCTACAATAGAACTAATAGTTACATTGTAGCTAGCTTAGGGTTTATTTATATTTTACAGGCAAGTTTATATTTATTTTAACTAGGTAGAATAGTTACTAAATAGTTATTAACTATTTACTAACTACCTAGCTAAAATAAATACAAATGTACCTGTAAAATAAAACATAACCTGTGTTGCACTAACACCTAACCTTACACTACAATTAAATAAATTACCTAAATTAAATACAATTAACTAAATTAAATACAAATACCTAAATTACAAAAAAACACTAAATTACACAAAATAAAAAACAAATTACAAGATATTTAAACTAATTACACCTAATCTAATAGCCCTATCAAAATAAAAAAGCTCCCCCAAAATAAAAATAAAAACCTAGCCTAAACTAAACTACCAATAGCCCTTAAAAGGGCCTTTTGCGGGGCATTGCCCCAAATAAATCAACTCTTTTACCTGTAAAAAAATACAAACAACCCCCCAACAGTAAAACCCACCACCCACACAACCAACCCCCCAAATAAAACCCTAACTAAAAAAAAACTAAGCTCCCCATTGCCCTGAAAAGGGCATTTGGATGGGCATTCACCTTAAAAGGGCATTTAGCTCTATTGCTGCCCAAACTCTAATCTAAAACTAAAACCCACCCAATAAACCCTAAAAAAACTAACACTAACCCCTGAAGATCCACTTACAGCTTTGAAGACCGGACATCCACCGTCAATGAAGCTGGGAGAAGTCCTCAACGAAGCGGCAAAAAGTCCTCAACGAAGCCAGGAGAAGTCTTCATCCAAGCCGGGAGAAGTGGTCCTCCAGATGGACAGAAGTCTTCATCCAGATGGCATCTTCTATCTTCAAGACATCCGGCGCGGAGCATCCTCTTCTTACGATGACTCCCAACGAATGAAGGTTCCTTTAAGTGATGTTATCCAAGATGGTGTCCCTTAGATTCCGATTGGCTGATAGAATTCAGCCAATCGGAAATTAAGGTTGAAAAAATCCTATTGGCTGATGCAATCAGCCAATAGGATTGAACTTTGGGTTTCGGTTTAGGGGTTAATATGTTTATTCTAGTGGTGGCGATGTCCGGAGCGGCAGATTAGGGGTTAATAATTTTATTTTAGTGTTTGCGATGGGGGAGGGCCTCGGTTTAGGGGTTAATAGGTAGTTTATGGACGTTAGTGTTCTTTGTAACACTTTAGTTATGAGTTTTATGCTACAGCTTTGTAGTGTAAAACTCATAACTACTGACTTTAGAATGCGTTACGAATCTTGCGGAATAGGCTGTACCACTCATATTTTGGCCTCCAAAAAAAAGCTTGTAATATCGGCGCTATGGAATTCCCATTGAAAAAACATAATTTATGTAAGAACTTACCTGATAAATTCATTTCTTTCATATTGGCAAGAGTCCATGAGCTAGTGAGGTATGGGATATACAATCCTACCAAGAGAGGCAAAGTTTCCCAAACCTCAAAATGCCTATAAATACACCCCTCACCACACCCACAATTGAGTTTAATGAATAGCAAAGCAGTGGGGTGATAAAGAAAGGAGTAGAAAGCATCAACAAAGGAAATTTGGAAATAATTGTGCTTTATACAAAAAATCATAACCACCATAAAAAGGGTGGGCCTCATGGACTCTTGCCAATATGAAAGAAATGAATTTATCAGGTAAGTTCTTACATAAATTATTTTTTCTTTCATGTAATTGGCAAGAGTCCATGAGCTAGTGACATTTGGGATAGCAATACCCAAGATGTGGATCTCCACTCAAGAGTCACTAGAGAGGGAGGGAATAAAATAAAAACAGCCATTTTCCGCTGAAAAAATTAATCCACAACCCAAAAAAATAAGTTTATTTTCATAATTGAAAGAAAAAAACTTAAATCAAAAGCAGAAGAATCAAACTGAAACAGCTGCCTGAAGAACTTTTCTACCAAAAACTGCTTCCGAAGAAGCAAATACATCAAAACGGTAGAATTTAGTAAATGTATGCAAAGAGGACCAAGTTGCCCCTTTGCAAATCTGATCAACTGAAGCTTCATTCTTAAAAGCCCACGAAGTGGAGACTGATCTAGTAGAATGAGCTGTAATTCTCTGAGGCGGGGCCTGACCCGACTCCAAATAAGCTTGATGAATCAAAAGTTTCAACCAAGAAGCCAAGGAAATAGCAGATGCCTTCTGACCTTTCCTAGGACCAGCAAATAAAACAAATAGACTGGAAGTCTTCCTGAAATCTTTTGTAGCTTCCACATAATATTTCAAAGCTCTGACCATATCCAAACAATGTAACAATATTTCCAAAGAATTCTTTGGATTAGGACACAAGGAAGGGACAACAATTTCTCTACTAATGTTGTTAGAATTCACAACCTTAGGTAAAAATTGAAAAGAAGTCCGCAAAACTTCCTTATCCTGATGAAAAATCAGAAAAGGAGACTCACAAGAAAGAGCAGATAGCTCAGAAACTCTTCTAGCAGAAGAGATGGCAAAAAGGAACAACACTTTCCAAGAAAGTAGTTTAATGTCCAAAGAATGCATAGGTTCAAATGGAGAAGCCTGTAAAGCTTTCAGAACCAAATTAAGACTCCAAGGAGGAGAAATTGATTTAATAACAGGCTTAATACGAACTAAAGCCTGTAAAAAACAGTGTATATCAGGAAGTATAGCAATCTTTCTGTGAAATAAAACAGAAAGAGCGGAGATTTGTCCTTTCAAGGAACTTGCAGACAAACCCTTATCCAAACCATCCTGAAGAAACTGTAAAATTCTAGGAATTCTAAAAGAATGCCAGGAGAATTTATGAGAAGAACACCATGAAATGTAAGTCTTCAAAACTATATAATAAATCTTTCTAGAGACAGATTTACAAGCTTGTAACATAGTATTAATGACTGAGTTAGAGAAACCTCTATGACTTAGAACTAAGCATTCAATTTCCATACCTTCAAATTTAATGATTTGAGATCCTGATGGAAAAACGGACCTTGAGATAGTAGGTCTGGCCGTAACGGAAGTGGCCAAGGCGGGCAACTGGACATCCGAACCAGATCCGCATACCAAAACCTGTGTGGCCATGCTGGAGCCACCAGCAACACAAATCATTATTCCATGATGATTGTGGAGATCACTCTTGGAAGGAGAACTAGAGGCGGGAAAATGTAATCAGGATGATAACACCAAGGAAGTGTCAACGCTTCCACTGCTTCCGCCTGAACATCCCTTGACCTGTACAGGTATCTGGGAAGTTTCTTGTTTAGATGAGAGGCCATGAGATCTATCTCTGGAAGACCCCACCTCTGAACAATCTGAGAAAACACATCTGGATGGAGAGACCACTCCCCTGGATGTAAAGTCTGGCGGCTGAGATAATCCGCCTCCCAATTGTCTACACCTGGGATATGCACCGCAGAGATTAGACAGGAGCTGGATTCCGCCCAAGTAAGTATCCAAGATACTTCTTTCATAGCTTGGGGACTGTGAGTCCCACCCTGATGATTGACATATGCCACTGTTGTGATATTGTCTGTCTGAAAACAAATGAACGGTTCTCTCTTTAACAGAGGCCAAACTGAAGAGCTCTGAGAATTGCACAGAGTTCTAAAATATTTATTGGTAATCTCGCCTCTTGAGATTTCCAAACCCCTTGTGCTGTCAGAGATCCCCAAACAGCTCCCCAATCTGAAAGACTCGCATCTGTTGTGATCACAGTCCAGGTTAGTCAAACAAAAGAAGCCCCTTGAACTAAACTATGGTGATCTATCCACCATGTCAGAGAGTGTCGTACATTGGGATTTAAGGATATTAATTGTGATATCTTTGTATAATCCCTGCACCATTGATTCAGCATACAAAGCTGTAGAGGTCTCATGTGAAAACGAGCAAAGGGGATTGCGTCTGATGCTGCAGTCATGAGACCTAAAACTTCCATGCACATAGCCACTGAAGGGAATGACTGAGACTGATGGTGCCGGCAGGCTGCAACCAATTTTAAATGTCTCTTGTCTGTTAGAGACAGAGTCATGGATACTGAATCTATCTGGAAGCCTAAAAAGGTGACCCTTGTCTGAGGAATCAAGAAACCTTTTGGTAAATTGATCCTCCAACCATGTTTCCGAAGAAACAACACTTGTTGATTCATGTGAGATTCTGCAGTAGTACCAAGACTGAGCTAGTACCAAGATATCGTCCAAATAAGGAAACACCGCAATACCCTGTTCTCTGATTACAGATTCTTGGAGTTGTTGCTAGGCCAAATGGAAGAGCAACAAATTGGTAATGCTTGTTTAGAAAAGAGAATCTCAGAAACTGATAATGTTCTGGATGAATCAGAATATGAAGGTATGCATCCTGCAAGTCTATTGTGGACATATAATGTCCTCGCTGAACAAAAGGCAGAATAGTCCTTATAGTCACCATCTTGAAAGTTGGTACTCTTACATAACGATTCAAAATTTTCAGATCCAGAACTAATCTGAATAAATTTTCCTCCTTTGGGACAATGAATAGATTTGACTAAAACCCCAAACCTTGTTCCTGAAGAGGAACTGGCATGATTACCCCTGAAGACTCCAGGTCTGAAACACACTTCAGGAAAGCCTGAGCTTTTACTGGATTTGCTGGGATACGTGAGAGAAAAAATCTTCTCACAGGAGGTCTTACTCTGAATCCTATTCGATACCCTTGAGAGACAATGCTCTGAATCCATTGATTTTGGACAGATTTTATCCAAATATCCTTGAAAAACCTTAATCTGCCCCCTACCAGCTGAGCTGGAATGAGGGCTGCACCTTCATGCGGACTTAGGGGCTGACTTTGGTTTCCTAAATGGCTTGGATTTATTCCAATTTGAGGAAGGCTTCCAATTGGAAGCAGATTCCTTGGGGGGAGGATTGAGTTTTTGTTCCTTATTCTGACGAAAGGAACGAAAATGGTTAGAAGCCTAAGATTTACCCTTAGGTTTTTTTTATCCTGAGGCAGAAAAACTCGCCCGCTGTGTCTTTTCTATAAGTACTAGAAATGATCCTATCTGTAACTGGATCTCCGTGTAAATGTAGATCCAGAAAATTAACTCCATCATAGCTCATTTCCCCAGTAAATCTGAGGTTAACATCATTATTGTTGATGAGAGTTAAAAAATTGTCAAATGAAAAGGCATACTTAACAATCAAAATAAGATAATTGATGTATCTCCTGTACAAGAGGATGTCGGACCTGAAAGATTCATCAATGTCATAAATGTGGTGGAGCTCCCACCTACCCACAAACAAATTTGCATAAAATGGGGCAAATTTCACCCCCATAGCTGTACCTTGACACTGTAAGTAAAACTCAAAAATAAAATAAAGTAAAAACTCCACAACATCCAAAATAAGTTGTTTGGCCTCATCACTATAAGAGGTTTCGTTGTTCATAAAGAACTCCAATGACCGACACACATGCACATGAGATATTGAGGAATAAAGGGAAACTGCGTCAACCACAACCCATTTATATCCCTCCTGCCAATCGAAAACCTCCAAAATATTTAAGAGATGTCTTGAGTCTCTGAGATAACTATACAAGTTTTTCACCATTCGTTATAAGATGTTATCCATCCATTCGGACACAGGCTCCAAAAGTGAGCCTATGCCCGAAATGATCAGAGATGAGAGGTTCTTATGTGTCTTTGGAAGGTAGTGAAAAATAGGAATAGTAGCGTGAGTAGGTATAAGTTGCCTAGAATGTTCATAATTCCCAAGGTAACTGCCTCATCTAACAATTTGTTAAGCTGACTAGTGAATGTAACTGTGGGATCACAATGAAGTTTACGATATATAGTCATATCAGACAATTGTCTATTAGCTTCAGCTATGTAGCCTGTCTTATTGAGAACAACAACATTGCCACCCTTGTCAGAACTTCAGATGACAATGTTATTGTTCTCAGCTAGGTCCTTTAAAGCCAGTCTCTCTGGTCCAGTAAGGTTGTCTTTATATTTCACAAATCTGGTTGTCTCTTCCAATTTTAAGTCAATAAAGCTACCCCTGAAATGTCTTGGATAAAAATGTGATCGTAATCTCTTAGGGGGAGGAATTTCCCTTACAGTGCTTACCGGGGTATCATTCAAGTTTTTAATAGTTTCAACCAGACATAGATTTGCAAAACAAAACACCTTATTCCAATCTGTGACATTGCTAACATCATGTATCATAGGATCATAAACATCATAAGTGATATTATGCTCAGTATGATTCCATCATTCGAGCGCAATTTAATTTAGTGTGCTTTGGTATATTGCAACTTCAGAGCTCTGGTTCAAGGGGGAGTAAACCTAAATAATAATGTTATATAATTCTGCACATAGTGCAGAACTATATAACATTAATTTAGTGCCAACTTTATACTTCAAAGTATTTGAAGTATCCATAAAGTAGAAATTTGGAGAACGCCGCTCCTGGCTCTACTGAGCGGGTCTGATCTTTTTAGAAGCACATCTCGGCACGCTGCCTAGTCACAGCCGCCCCGATCGTGCCATTTAACTCACTGTAGCTACCAGACCAGTATAAAGTTGGCACTAAATTAATGTTATATAGTTCTGCACTATGTGCAGAATTATATAACATTATTGTTTAGGTTTACTGCCCCTTTAACCAGAGTTTTGAAGTTGCGATTTACCAAAGCACACTAAATTAAATTGCACTCGAGTGAATGCATTTACGTTTAACTTGTAACTTAATAACTTAATACGTGTGCTACTTCCAACGTGCACACCCACCCTCGATAATCCCCTTTTTTAATAGGGGGTCCCTATGCAAATTATTAGATTGCAGCAATCAACTACCTGTTTCTTTGTTTTGTTTTTTTAAATTTGTGAACATTGCGAGACATCATAGCAAATGTTTTTCTCCTCTTACCTAAAGGCTACGTAGTGTAATTATGTAATGTATAGTATATTTGATCGTGAACTTGTGAGAAAAGTGGGGATAAAATATGAAAAGAGGAAAAATTAAATAAAATAAAATTTAAAAAAATCTCCATATTGGGAAATGTTACCACAATGTTCCTTTAATTTTTATCATTTCCACATTAATTTCATGGAATATAGATGAGAAATATTAGAAAAGGAAGTCAGCAAAGCTTTTGAGATTTTCTTGTTACTTTAAGAATCTTTGTGCTTTGATTTTGAGATAATATACAGAAAGTTACAGTAAAAAAATACAACACATGCTGCAGATTGCTGCTCCATAATGCTGTGATATCCTGAGGTCTTTTCTACATCCCTAGTGCTGACTGGAAGGCAGACATCAAGCAGGGGCAGCTGTTTCCATGCCTCAGGAGATTTCTCCTTGACGTGATAAAAGAATCGCTGGAAAGTTAAATACACTGAAAAGAATACTTAACTGATCCCAGGTTTACAGTAAATCTCATCTGACAATAAAGGACTGAATTAATTAAATTAGTTCATGTTTATTACAAGCTTGTAGTAAACAGATTTTTGAATGTAAAATATATATTTTTTTTTTAGTCAGGAAGGTTGCTTTCTAATTTTTTTTTTAGTGAGAAAACAAGATTAAGAAATGTATATTAAATTAGTTAAAAGTATTTTTTGTGAACTTTTATTAAATGTTTGCGTAGGAGATAGAAAAAGTTTCATTCGTGTAACATAAATTTTGTTTCCCAAAAGGTATGGCAAAAGGGGAACACATAAGAATATGGGGGAGAAGTATATTGTTGAGGGACACAATAATAATAATTTGCAATTATGATTGACTTTACTGCAGCAAAAAAAATGTACAAAATGAAAATTACAAAGACTATGAGGTAGATTCCATTTTAACCTGATATTGTACAGTTAGCATTTAACATGTCTGTCTATTTGCATTATAAAACATAATTAAGGATCACTTGAATCTATGGGGCATATTTAACAATGTGCGAGCAGACATGACATGAAGTAGCGTATCATGTCCGCTGCACATCGCTGCCCATCGATAAATGCCGACAGCATACGCTGTCGGCATTTATCATTGTACCAGCAGTTCTTGTGAACTGCTGGTGCAATGCCGCCCCCTGAAGGTTCACGGCCAATCCGCCGCTAGAACGGGGTTTCAATCAACCCGATCTAATTCGATCGGGTTAATTTATGTCCGCCGCCTCAGAGCAGGCGGACAAGTTATGAAGCAGCGGTCTTTAGACCGATGCATCATAACTTCTGTTTCCGGCGAGCCTGAAGGCTCGCCGGAAACAAGGGGCCTCAAGCTCCATAGGAATTTTGATAAATATGCCCCTATATCTCAGGCACATATTTCCTGGCATCTGGTTCTTTTCAAGGTAAGCAGAAGGGCAATTTCCTGACTATCATGGTTAATAGGTGCCTGAGGTTAATTTCTTTTTTGATGACACCTGTGGTTTTGGCTGTGGTATGATGGGATATGTTACAAAGAAAGGGATTCCAAACATTCTAGAAGCGATAGAGTTTATCAGACACAACTTACAGTAAGAAACACTATTGTGTGTACAGAATGTCTGGTGACTGAGTTAGTCACAGTGAAATATACATAGCAAAATATTTACACTTGCCATATTACAACTAATTTTACCATTTTTTCTTGCAGGTCTCTAATAAAAACATTATTATATATTGTATAATACATGTTGCGTTTGATTGTGTTCTCATGTTTACCTAAATGTAGAGATAATGTATTTTCAGCTGTTTGGAAAGCTCTCCCAGTGCTCTGATGACCTGCCAGTAAGGCAGGAAACGCATCAGCAGTGGTGTCTCGCTGTGTGCTGTGCCAGGTCTGTTTTAATGCTATACTCAATAAAGTGATATTTTAACGCTATTCATCTCTCTCTCTCCATCCTGATTATGCTGGAATTGTATACTTGTGAATAAATTGCTTTATCGTAATTGAGGGTTAAGGAGAGCCCTAGCAGTTCCAGTATCGGGACAGCCCACAACAGAGGTATTTACCTGTTGTGCACACAGAGGACTGAACGCCGTAATTGCTCCGAAGTATGTTTATGTCGGGGAAAGGATAAAGGTGTGCTACTATTGCAACAACAACAGGAGTAGTTATTCCCAAGATTGACCATTACAGCTACAGGTCGTCACTGGAGTGGTAAGCCCTCTGTTTTCCTACTATAAGTCTTGAACTGTAAAGATGGTTACTAAACTCTATATTTTGTGATAGTCGCATATAGTGGGACCCTTGTTAAGGGTAGTTTTTTCACAAAAGACTTTCTGTAACAAACTTCATCTACACTGTTGTAGTCAGAAACAAGTTTTGGGATACAATAGGAAAATATTTACACTTGCCATATTACAACTAATTTTACTATTTTTTCTTGCAGGTCTCTAATAAAAACATTATTATATATTGTATGATACATGTTGCGTTTGATTGTGTTCTCATGTTTACCTAAATGTAGGGATAATGTATTTTCATACCTTTGTTTATGCTGTCCATCACTTGAAATTCCGGTTCAGTGGAAGTAAAGCTGACTGATGGGTGAGCACTATGGATGGGTGAATGTTTCTAAAAATTTGAAATTGAAAATTAATTTTGATACATTTGTTCGTTTTAATCAAATTTTAATGTTTATATAACATTCTAACATTCTATTTTTGAATATTCGTTTTCAAATTTTTCAATAAAATTCAAAAATATTCGTTGGAATAATAGAATGTTTAGCTATGTATTCATTCAATTTTGAAATGTAATATTCAAATTTGAATGTGACTTTCAAATTCTAATGTCCCATTCGAAATCGAAATAGTATTTCTAGTCAAATACTTTGTTTTTTAAATGTAATATTCAAATTTGAATGCTACATTCGAATTTGAATGTAACATTCAAATTCAAAATAGTATTACATTCGAATTTGAATGTCACATTCGAATTCAAAATAGTATTTCTAGTCTAATACAGTGATTTTCATAAATGTAATATTCCAATTTGAATGTCACATTCAAATTCGAATGTCACATTCGAATTTGAAAGTGACATTAAAAAACTGTAAATAACATTCGATAATAGAATTTTTAAGAATATTCGTTCTTATCAACATTCTATTATGTAAATTTAATTTTTACAATAACATTTGTTCTAACATTCGAAATCAAATATAAAACACATTCGCCCATCCATAGTGAGCACCTTTGGTGTATTCAAATCTTGGTCCAGTGCGTAAAAAGTTGTGTCAAGTTAATAAAAAAAAACGTATTAGTTATAGGATTGTTCAATTGTGTTGATGATATCTCAGTTTTTAGAAGGGTATTGTGGTATCTTTTATCTCTCCAAGAAATGTAAGGGGGGGGGCGAGGTACTAAGTTGCATAGAGCTCATAAAATAAAAATTAGATCTGCAGAACTTAATAAGGTACACTATTTATTAATAATTTAACTAGCTTCAAGTTTCATTGTAAAAAAAACACCTTACCCTTAGGGGACTTTATGTTATGAGCTGTTTGTATATTTGGCAGCAATGATTACCTGAATCTCTAAGAAATTATAATCTATGGATTTGGACACAGGTAATATGCATTAATACATGTTGCATAAAGATTTGCATTCTCATTGTAATAAAGAAATATTAAAAAAGAAACATAGAAAAGACATATACTGCTGTCCATTATCCTATGTTTGCTGACTAGTTATTAGGGTTCTGTCCAAGAAACACAGTTCAAGTTCACTATATAACTGTGGTTAATTGGGCTTCTCATCGCAGGTATGAGTTAATTCTCAGAAAGGAATTCGGCTCTAACAAACCCTTTCCTTTCCAATGGATGGCTCCTTTGCTGTTCTCCCAGGAGCCCCCTTAACTTGTGCTGGACCATAGTTAAATTGAATTTATTTGCTATGCACCTTTTTATTTTTTAATGTTTTCTGTCCAATTCTAACTCTTTTGGTTTTAATATCCGGAAAGTTTTAATAGATGGCATAACTTATTACCTGAAGAGTTATACTGGACTTTTTTTTCACTTTTTCACTTGCAGATAAACCGAGCAAATTTTTTTAAATTATTTTCCATGAAACAAAAGATGTAAAACTACATTAATAAAACCCTTAGCAGTTATATTTCACAACTGACATTGTACCACCAAAATCACAAAAATGTTTATCTTATTTGTGTCAAGTTTGTACCCCCAAAATATGCAACTCACTAAGCATGTCCCCAAATGTCTTAAAATATTTAAAAGTGGTTGTCAATTCACAAATGCCAAGATATAAATGGTTTAATATAGTTTTATTAAACTGTACGGCAAAAGTAGCTTTAAAATAACAATGATAAACTATGTGATGAAAAAACTACCAAGTCCACCAAAGAAAGCAAGCAAGAGCGTTAGTATAAAAGTAAAATATAACCTTTATTGGTATATAAAAATGTAGGACAACACAGTGTCAAAAGAGCAGGAATGGGGCAACTACCATCATCATTACTGCATTAAAGGACCCACCTACTTTTCTCATACATAGATTCCCAGTTTTACATTTCAGAGGAAGCAATTTTCACAATTTATTTTACCACAGCTAACTTTCTTAGCATTGTTGAGCAGTATGGGAAATCTAACCTGTTACGTCAATATGTGAATAGTATCTTGCTCTGAGAAAATAGCAGTGTGAAATAGTTGTGAGAAAGTAGTGTGCGCCAACAAAAGCAGGGTTAGATGGAACAGTATCTTAAGACACACAACAGGATGCATCATCAATACTTCATGCTAAGGGCTTGTCTATAGCCCGAAACGTTGCTGTATTATGCATTATTGCATCTCAATAAAGGGACTTTAGGTCCAATTTTATTGGAGTAGAGCTGTTGCATCTTGTTGTTAATCTATGAGTGGAGGATGAGCAGAGACCCAAATGCAATGGGGGGTAGTTATCAACGTGTCAACTTTCCTGCCTTCGCCGGCCTAATACGCCTGCCTAAGCTCGCCTCACATCGCCGCCGCGGACCTGAAAAAATTTGCCTAAGTTATCAAATAAAGCTGTCAAAAAGCCGCGGGGCGATGAGCAGCGGACTGTGAGAGTTATCACTCATCCGATCTCGCTGCTCTTCGGCTTTTTCCCAGCTTTATTGCTAGCCTGTCACTAAGCACTCACATTATACTATACTGTTCTACCCCCTATACCGGCGCCCCCGGAGCCCCCCGCAACTAAATAAAGTTACTAACCCCTAAACCGCCGCTCCTAGACCCTGCCGCAACTCTGATAAATGTATTAACCCCTAAACCGCCGCTCCTAGACCCTGCCGCAACTCTGATAAATGTATTAACCCCTAAACCGCCGCTCCCGGACACCGCTGCCACCTACATTATACCTATTAACCCCTATCCTGCCCCCCCTATACCGTCGCCCTCTATAATAAAGTTATTAACCCCTATCTTGCTGATCCCGCACCTCACCGCAAATAAATAAATAGTTTAACCCCTAAACCGCCGCTCCCTGAACCCAACGCAACCAATATTAAATTTATTAACCCCTATCCTGCCCCCACTACACCGTCGCCACCTATAATAAATTTATTAACCCCTATCCTGCCCCCCCTACACCGTCGCCACCTATATTAAATTTATTAACCCCTATCCTGCCCCCCTACACTGTCGCCACCTATAATAAATTTATTAACCCCTATCCTGCCCCCCCTACACCGTCGCCACCTATAATAAATTTATTAACCCCTATCCTGCCCCCCCTACACCGTCGCCACCTATATTAAATTTATTAACCCCTATCCTGCCCCCCCTACACCGTCGCCACCTATAATAAATTTATTAACCCCTATCCTGCCCCCCACTACACCGCCGCCACTGTAATAAAATTATTAACCCCTAAACCTAAGTCTAACACTAACCCTAACACCCCCCTAACTTAAATATTAATTAAATAAATCTAAATAATATTTCTCTTATTAACTAAGTTAATCCTATTTAAAACTAAATACTTACCTGTAAAATAAACCCTAATATAGCTACAATATAAATAATAATTATATTGTAGCTATCTTAGGATTTATATTTATTTTACAGGTAACTTTCAATTTATTTTAACTAGGTACAATAGCTATTAAATAGTTATTAACTATTTAATAGCTTACCTAGCTAAAATAAAGAGAAATTTACCTGTAAAATAAAAACTAACCTAAGTTACAATTACACCTACCACTACACTATACTTTAATAAATTATTCCTATTTAAAACTAAATACTTACCTGTAAAATAAACCCTAAGATAGCTACAATATAATTAATAATTACATTGTAGCTATCACACGGCTAGATTTAGAGTTTTGTCGGTAACGACCCGAAAATCTAACGCCGGCTTTTTTCTGGCCGCACCATAAAAATAACTCTGGTATTGAGAGTCCACATAAAGGCTGCGTTAGGCTCCAAAAAAGGAGCGTAGAGCATATTTAACGCAGCTTCAACTCTCGATACCAGAGTTGCTTACGCAATCAGCCAATCGAATTGAACTTGATTCTGATTGGCTGATTCCATCAGCCAATCAGAATATTCCTACCTTAATTCCGATTGGCTGATAGAATCCTATCAGCCAATCGGAATTCGAGGGACGCCATCTTGGATGACGTCATTTAAAGGAACTGTCATTCGTCGTTCAGTCGTCGGCCAAGATGGATGTTCCGCGTCGGAGGTCTTCAGGATCCTTCCGCTCCGCTCCAGATGGATGACGCTGGTTTTCACGGCTACCGCCCAACTCTAAATCTAGGCCAGAGGATTTATATTTATTTTACAGGTAACTTTGTATTTATTTTAGCTAGTTAGAATAGTTATTAAATAGTTATTAACTATTTAATAACTACCTAGCTAAAAGAAATACAAAATTACCTGTAAAATAAATCCTAACCTAAGTTACAATTAAACCTAACACTATCATTAAATTAATTAAATAAATTATCTACAAATAACTACAATTAAATACAATTAAATAAACTAACTAAAGTCCAAAAAATAAAAAAAGCTAAGTTACAAAAAATAAAAATTAAGTTACAAACATTTTAAAAATATTACAACAATTTTAAGCTACTTACACCTAATCTAAGCCCCCTAATAAAATAACAAACCCCCCAAAATAAAAAAATGCCCTACTTTATTCTAAATTAAAAAAGTTCAAAGCTCTTTTACCTTACCAGCCCTTAAAAGGGCCTTTTGTGGGGCATGCCCCAAAGAATTCAGCTCTTTTGCCTGTAAAAGAAAAATACAACCCCCCCCAACATTAAAACCCACCACCCACATAACCCTAACGTAACCCAAACCCCCCTTAAAATAACCTAACACTAATCCCCTGAAGATCATCCTACCTTGAGTCGTCTTCACTCAGCCGAGCAGCGATGGAACCGAAGTGGACATCCGGAGCGGAAGAAGTGATCCTCCAAGCGGCGCTGAAGAAATCTTCCATCCGATGAAGTGATCCTCCAAGTGGCGCTGAAGAAGTCTTCGATCCGGGCGATGATTCAAGTTCAATCCGATTGGCTGATCCAATCAACCAATCAGATTGAGCTCGCATTCTATTGGCTGACTGGAACAGCCAATAGAATGCGAGCTCAATCTGATTGGCTGATTGGATCAGCCAATCGGATTGAACTTGAATCTGATTGGCTGATTCCATCAGCCAATCAGATTTTTCCTACCTTAATTCCGATTGGCTGATAGAATCCTATCAGCCAATTGGAATTGAAGGGACGCCATCTTGGATGACGTCCCTTAAAGGAGCCTTCATTCGTCGGTAGTCCGTCGGTAAAGAAGGATGTTCCGCGTCGGCGGGATGAAGATTCAAGACCCGGCTTGGAAGATGACATCGCCCGGATAGAAGACTTCTTCAGCCCCTCTTGGAAGATGACATCGCCCGGATCGAAGACTTCTTCAGCGCCGCTTGGAGGATCACTTCATCGGATGGAAGATTTCTTCAGCGCCGCTTGGAGGATCACTTCATCGGATGGAAGATTTCTTCAGCGCCGCTTGGAGGATCACTTCTTCCACTCTGGATGTCCACTTCGGTTCCATCGCTGCTCGGCTGAGTGAAGACGACTCAAGGTAGGATGATCTTCAGGGGATTAGTGTTAGGTTATTTTAAGGGGGGTTTGGGTTAGATTAGGGGTATGTGGGTGGTGGGTTTTAATGTTGGGGGGGTTGTATTTTTCTTTTACAGGCAAAAGAGCTGAATTCTTTGGGGCATGCCCCACAAAAGGTCCTTTTAAGGGCTGGTATGGTAAAAGAGCTTTGAACTTTTTTAATTTAGAATAGGGTAGGGCATTTTTTTATTTTGGGGGGTTTGTTATTTTATTAGGGGGCTTAGATTAGGTGTAAGTAGCTTAAAATTGTTGTAATATTTTTAAAATGTTTGTAACTTATTTTTTTTATTTTTTGTAACTTAGCTTTTTTTATTTTTTGTACTTTAGTTAGTTTATGTAATTTTATTTAATTGTAGTTATTTGTAGGTAGTTTATTTAATTTATTTAATGATAGTGTAGTTTTAGGTTTAATTGTAACTTAGGTTAGGATTTATTTTACAGGTAATTTTGTATTTCTTTTAGCTAGGTAGTTATTCTATTCTAATTAGCTAAAATAAATACAAAGTTACCTGTAAAATAAATATAAATCCTAAGATAGCTACAATGTAATTATTAATTACATTGTAGCAATCTTAGGGTTTATTTTACAGGTAAGTATTTTGTTAGTTTTAAATAGGAATAATTTATTAAAGTATAGTGTAGTGTTAGGTGTAATTGTAACTTAGGTTAGTTTTTATTTTACAGGTAAATTTCTCTTTATTTTAGCTAGGTAAGCTATTAAATAGTTAATAACTATTTAATAGCTATTGTACCTAGTTAAAATAAATTGAAAGTTACCTGTAAAATAAAAATAAATCCTAAGATAGCTACAATATAATTATTATTTATATTGTAGCTATATTAGGGTTTATTTTACAGGTAAGTATTTAGTTTTAAATAGGATTAACTTAGTTAATAAGAGAAATATTATTTAGATTTATTTAATTAATATTTAAGTTAGGGGGGTTTTAGGGTTAGTGTTAGACTTAGGTTTAGGGTTAATAATTTTATTACAGTGGCAGCGGTGTAGTGGGGGGCAAGATAGGGGTTAATAAATTTATTATAGGTGGCGACGGTGTAGGGGGGGCAGGATAGGGGTTAATAAATTTATTATAGGTGGCGACGGTGTAGGGGGGGCAGGATAGGGGTTAATAAATTTAATATAGGTTGCGGCGGGTTCAGGGAGCGGCGGTTTAGGGGTTAAACTATTTATTTATTTGCGGCGAAGTCCGGGATCAGCAGGATAGGGGTTAATAACTTTATTATAGAGGGCGGCGGTATAAAGGGGGCAGGATAGGGCTTACTAGGTATAATGTAGGTGGCGGTGGGCTCCGGGTGCGGCGGTTTAGGGGTTAATATGTAAAGTGTAGCTTGCGGTGGGCTCCGGGAGCGGCGGTTTAGGGGTTAACATATTTAGTATAGCTTCCGGTGGGCTCTGGGAGCGGCGGTTTAGGGGGTAATAACTTTATTTAGTTGCGGCGGTGTAGGGGGGACAGATTAGTGGTGTTTAGACTCGGGGTACATGTTAGGGTGTTAGATGCAGACATCTCCCATAGGAATAAATGGGATGTCTGGCAGCAGCGAACTTGTACTTTCGCTATGGTCAGACTCCCATTGATTCCTATGGGATCCGTCGCCTCCAGGGCGGCGGATTGAAAACCAGGTACGCTGGGCCGTAAAAGTGCCGAGCGTACCTGCTAGTTTTTTGATAACTAGCAAAAGTAGTCAGATTGTGCCGCACTTGTGTGCGGAACATCTGGAGTGACGTAAGAATCGATCTGTGTCGAACTGAGTCCGGCGGATCGAAGTTTACGTCACAAAATTCTACTTTTGCCGGTCTCTAGCCTTTGATAACTAAGGCGAATCAGCCTCGCCACAAATACGCTGCGGAATTCCAGCGTATTTGAGGTTGACGGCTTGATAACTACCCCCCCCCCCATGTGTACACTTGACTGGAGAGCGATGCTAAAGATTTGTTACTATGCTCACTACAGTTACAGTATCTTAAGGCAACAATATAGCTGTTAGACGTTATATGAAAAAGGTTTCTTACTCCAGCAATATGAAATGATATGGGAAAAGTTGCTTGCTGTATAGCAGCGTCTCCTTGTTCATATTGTGTTAGCGATTTGAGTTGTGTCTAATGAGAAATAATGTCTGTGGCATCCTTCTACACATAAATAAACATATCCTTTAAAGGGACAGACTACCCCAGATTTTATATTGTTTAGAAAGATAGATAATTCCTATATTACCCATTCCCCAGTTTTGCATAACCAACACAGTTATATTAATATACTTTTTACCTCTGTGATTACCTTGTATCTAAACCCTTATTTCAGTTCTTTTGACAGACTTACATTTTAGCCAGTCACTGCTGACTCCTAGGTAACTCCATTGGTGTGAACACAATGTTATCTATATGGCACAGATGAACTAGCGCCCTCTAGTTGTGAAAAAAAAAATGACAAAATGCATTAAGATAAGAGGCGGCCTTCAAGGGCTACGAAATTAGCATATGAGCCTCCTAGGTTTAGCTTTCAAATAATAATAACAAGAAAACAAAGCATTCATGATAAAAATACATTGGAACATTGTTTAAAATTATATGCCCTATCTGAATCATGAAAGTTTATTTTTTACTAGACTGCCCCTTTAAATAATAATTTAGGAAATGTGCAATCTGAAATGTGCAAAAGCAGGTTGACAGCTAAAATAACATTAACACACATCAGTTAGAGATGATAAATTGCTAATTACCAGTGGACTTTTTTTTTAATGGTCAATTTGTAAAAAAGAGAATAACTCAGCTATTCAATATGCAGCATTTTAAAAACATAGATTATAGGATTCATTATAGGAGGTGTTTAATGACCATTCAAATAGGAAGCTAAAAATGTTGTAAATGTGTTCTCTTAAAGGGACAGTCAAATCCAAATAAAACTTTCATGATTCAAATAGGGCATGCAATTTTAAACATTTTTCCAATTTACTTTTATCACCAATTTTGCTTTGTTCTCTTTGTATTCTAAGTTGAAAGCTAAACCTAGGAGGTTCATATGCTAATTTGTTAGACCTTGAAGGCCGCCTCTGCATTTGACAATTTTTCACCACTAGAGGGTGTTAGTTCATGTGTTTCATATTGATAAGATTGAGCTCATGCACGTGAATTTACAAAGGAGTGAGCACTGATCGGCTAAAATGCAAGTCTGTCAAAAGAACTGAAATAAGGGGACAGTCTGCAGAGGCTTAGATACAAGGTAATCACAGAGGTAAAACATGTATTAATATAACTGAGTTGGTTATACAAAACTGGGGAATGGATAATTAAGGGATTAACTATCTTTTAAAACAACAAAAAATTCTGGTGTTAACTGTCCCTTTAATCAAAGATATAAAGTATTCAGTTTAGAAGAGTAGCATATACAACTTAGATTAAGAAACTTTGGGTTAAAGCATACATTAAAATCAGTACTAGTGTAGATGCAAGAGAATATCATTTGCATGGCTCTACGTAGAAATAGCAGAGCTATGTACTGTAATGATTATGTGGGAAAATGTCTTCTGGCTTGCCTGGGATGTGCAACTATGCTCAAATTTGGCTTTTGTTTCTGTGCTGTTGTTCAAAATGGATGGTTTAAAACTACCTTCCTACCCATCATAATTGATTTGTATATCCAATTTGTGGATCAATTCCAGCTTCATACTGCAGTAGCCAGAAACCAGCCTTGCTACTAATTAGTTCCTGCAGGATGAAATAGCTGCATGTGAGTGGGGTTTCTGGCACAGAGAAGGTAATTCAGATTAAGTTTCAGAAGCTACATGGAACAGAAAACATAATACTAATGTATCCATTTTGAGAGTAGATTGAAGAATAGAAAATAGAGTATAATTTCATTGGTACTATCAAGAATCATTATTAAAGGGATATAAAATCTGTTTGAAGAAAACGCAATAAGCAGTGGGTGATAAATAATTGGAATATGTATTATTTGGCATTTTAAAATTATTTTACCTTTTATTTCTATTTTTTTTTTAACTTCATTTGTGCAGGTTCCATTACTTCCTCTCACAGCCCCACAATGGGGCTGATGTATCTACAGAAAGGCACATATCACTTGATGACATAAATCTTCTAGGGAAACTTGAGCTGGCTTACTGTTCAGTGAAGACTAGAGAAATAGGAGGTCAGTTTCTTGCCCATACTCAGAAGAGGCAGAATGAAAATAATAGATGCCTGCTCCCTTCTTTCACTATAGGCATTGCTACACTGAGAATTTCTAAGTGCTAATTTTGCAAGAAAACAAGAACTTTTTTTGCTGTTTTTTAACACAACCTATTTCTTTTGATGTTTACTTTAATTTAGCATATATTTTATTAAAATACAACTGTTTCATATCCCTTTAGTGTTCTAATTATGTAAGTTATAAGGGTTATAAGAAATGTGCATATGGGGTAGATTCCTTTACATTTAATGTATATTATATTTTTAAGACTATTGCATATATGCTTACTAACTGGTAGTATGTATGACATGCTACAATTGTTTTGTGGGCCATTACATGCATATGTGAAGTGAACAATGGGGCATATTTTTTCTTTCAAAAGTTTTTTGTTGAGGTGTTCAAAACATACATAAAGTGAGAAGACTGTAACATTCTACGTTTTTAATAAAGATACAATGAAGATTAGTCTAGAATAATGTTGTCTGTATGGTAAAGACCTCTTTTTCTATATTATAAATTGGGCAATGAGGTATTTTATGGGCTAAATGGAAGGTGACGCTTATGGAGATTAAAGGTAACTCATAGGCCTCTATTTATCAAGCTGTCTACTTACCTGCATTCGACGGCCCCAATACACTCGCCTAAGATCGCCTAACATCGCCGCCGCGGACCTGAATACGTTCGCCAAATTTATCAAGAAAGCTGTCAAAAAGCCGCGCACCAAGTACGGTGCGATGAGCAGCGGACTGTTTTTAACTAACAGTCATCGATCTCGCTGCTCTTCGGCTTATTCACAGCTTTCTTGCTATACTGTCACTAAGCACCCACACTATACTATATAGTTTTACCCCCTAAACCGCCGCTCCCAGAGCCCCCCGCAACTAAATAAACTTATTAACCCCTAAACCACCGCTGCCGGACCCCGCCGCAACTATAATAAATATATTAACCCCTAAAACGCCACTCCTGGACCCCGCCGCCACCTACATAAAGTTATTAACCCCTATCATGCCGCTCCCGGATCCCGCCGCCACCTACATAAAGTTATTAACCCCTTTCCTGCCGATCCCGGACCCCGCCGCAACTAAATAAAATGTTTAACCCTAAACCGCCGCTCCCGGAGCCCGCCGCAACTAAATAAAATTTTAACCCCTAAACCGCCGCTCCCGGAGCCCGCCGCCACCTACATTATATATATTAACCCCTATCCTGCCCCCCCTACACCGCCACCACTATAATAAAGTTATTAACCCCTAAACCTAAGTCTAACCCTAACCCTAACACACCCTAACTTAAATATAATTTAAATACATCTAAATAAATATTACTATTATTAACTAAATTATTCCTATTTAAAACTAAATACTTACCTATAAAATAAACCCTAAGATAGCTACAATATAATTAATAATTACATTGTAGCTATTTTAGGATTTATTTTTATTTTACAGGCAACTTTGTATTTATTTTAAATAGGTACAATAGTTATTAAATAGTTATTAACTATTTAATAACTACCTAGCTAAAATAAATACAAAATTACCTGTAAAATAAAACCTTACCTAAGTTACAATTACACCTAACACTACACTATCATTAAAATAATTACATAAATCAACTACAATTAAATAAAACTAATTACAATTAAATAAAATTAACTAAAGTACAAAAAAACCCACTAAATTACAGAAAATAAAGAAAATTACAAGAATTGTAAACTTATTACACCTACTCTAATCCCCCTAATAAAATTAAAAAGCCCCCCAAAATAATAAAATTGCCTACCCTATACTAAATTACAAATAGCCCTTAAAAGGGCCTTTTGCGGGGCATTGCCCCAAAGTAATCAGCTCTTTTACCTGTAAAAAAAGAAATACAACCCCCCCAACATTACAACCCACCACCCACATACCCAACCCTACTCTAAAACCCACCCAAACTCTCCTTAAAAAAACCTAACACTAACCCCCGAAGATCATACTACCTTGAGCTGTCTTCACCCAGTCGGGCACAAGTGGACCTCCAGAGGGGCAGAAGTCTTAATCCGTTCCGGGCAATAGAGGACATCCAGACCGGCAGAAGTCTTCATCCAGATGGCATCTTTTATCTTCATCCATCCGGAGCGGAGCGGGTCCATCTTCAATCCATCTGACGCGGAGCATCCTATTCCATCGACGTCCTAACGAAGAATTAAGGTTCCTTCAAATGACATCATCCAAGATGGTGTCCCTTGAATTCCGATTGGCTGATAGGATTCTATCAGCCAATCGGAATTAAGGTAGGAAAAATCCTATTGGCTGATCCAATCAGCCAATAGGATTGAAGTTCAATCCTATTGGCTGATCCAATTAGCCAATAGGATTGAGGCTCAGATTTTATTGGCTGTTCCAATCAGCCAATAGAATGCAAGCTCAATCCTATTGGCTGATTGGATCAGCCAATAGGATTTTTCCTACCTTAATTCCGATTGGCTGATAGAATCGGAATTATCGTAGGAGCTACTGAGTTTAAAACAAAGAAAATCCGGCTAACTGCGAAAGGGAATCCACAGATCCAAGGTAGAGTAAAACAGCTCTGAACTTTATTCAAAAAGTGCAAACAAGTATAATACAGTGCTCTAAAATCAAACAACACAAGGGCAAAAAGAGTATGCCATTCAACTGAACTGAATGATCACAAAGGCAGATGGACGCATACGCGTTTCATGCGGGACTACCGCACTTGTTCACTGCATGAGTTCCAACTCTGCCAAACAGCCCACTTAAAGGGAAAACAATTGAATTAACACCCGCTAATAATTAAAAATATCTATCGTAATTAACCCTTTAGAAGGCTGCATGGACAAAAGGCGCAAGAGAGTAAATGAAGATTGATGTACAAGTACACATAAAAAACTATGCACAAAATTGGAAAACTTGATAACAGAATAAGCATATCCAAAAATATTCACATATGTGTGTATATATGTAATTAAAGTAATATTTATCAAAGCTTTTCAATATCTTATAAAAAGCATACATTCAAAAATTGGCTGTGAAATAAGGATATGCAATTCTTAAACCCTTATATTATAGATAGCTGTTATATTTAAAGTACAAATAGTATGTATAGATACATATATACAATTTCATATACCATGTACACTATGGATATTAACCCATTACTATACGAGGAGACAATTTTGGATGTGTAACACACTTTTTAACCTGAGATCCCTAGTAAAAGATTCTAATCAGATACCTAAACTACCACTACACAAATAAATTGACATCAGCGTCAATATTAAGGCCAAAAGGAGTTCTAGTATTCATGTAAAATATCTATTTAACTTCCTATTTGCTAAGGGCATATTCTCTATTCCCCCCTCTCCTAGAAAAGGGGACATGGTCAATGGCCTGGAAAGAGGCAAGGGAGGAATCCCCCATATGATCAAATTTTAAATGGGAGGCTACTGATGTAAAAACATCTGGATCATCTATATCTCTAATGTGTTTTAGAGCAGTGGTTCTCAACCAAAGTGACCTCAAGGCCCGTTAAATTTTAGCTGGACATGTCCAGGGCCCGGTAGTTTTATTTTATATATATATATATATATATATATATATATATATATATATATATATATATATATATATAGTAAGCAGCAGGGATTTTCCCTATCAGGAACTAAGCAGTTCAATGTGGTTTTAGTGGGGGCCCTGGAGTGTGGGGGTCCTGCCGAGGGTCTGTCACTGTGAGGGACATGGAGTGTGAGGTCTGGCCCTGGAGGTTGGGGGCCCTTTCTTTGGCCCTTAATGTTGGTGGTCCTGGCTCTGGAGGTTGATGGGCCTGTTGGGGTTAGGGCAGGGAGGCTACCATGTTCTTTTGCATAAATTTGAATACATTTGGGTCAGTGTGAGACAGTTTTCCTGGCGCCTTGATTGGTCTCAGTCTGCCCCTTGTGTGCAGTGGGGTAAGAGTGTGCAGTGGAGGCATGACAGGTCAGGGTCCACCAACAGGGTTATCACGGCCCGGTACTGGGCCACGGCCCAGCTGTTGAGAAACCAGGTTCTAGAGCACGGTCCCGCAACCGTCTTTTGGTTTTACCCAAATATTGAATTTTGCAGCCCTTACATGTCATCAGGTATACCACATGGGTCGAATTACATGTTAAGTTATATCTTATTTTATATTCCTTACCAGTTGAATGAAAGGTAAAAACCTCAACCTCAACTATATAATCACATGTTTTACATTGGGTGCTCCTGCACTTGAAAAAAACTATCCTTTTCCTTAGCCACGTGCTACTTCTGATTTCAGGTAGGTAGGATGGAGCAACATAATTTTGTATACTTTTGGCCTTTCTAGATACAAATTTGACACCTTTTTAATAACTTGTTCTAAAACTGTATCAGTCTGAAGAATTGGTAGGCTTTCAAGTATAATGTCAAAAATGTGTTTGTACTCCAAACTGTATGGAGTGCTAAAAATAATAGTAGGATAACAGGATAATAGTATCCGATCATACTAGCATCCGATCATGGCCGTGACTTGGTCACGCCCCCGCACTATACATAAACAAGTAGCAAGTAGCTGCAGAGACAATATCTCCACAATGGGACATATTTTAATTTACTAGAAAAGCTTATGAAAATGTTTTTTTTCTGCAAAGAATAACAAGAAAACAAAGACATTTTGATAAAAGAAGTAAATTGGAAAGTTGTTCAAAGTTGTATGTTCTATCTGAATCATGAAAGTAACATTTTGGATTTCATGTCTCTTTAAGGTTGCAGTATTTAATTTACAAAGCATGCCCCCTGCTAACTTTACTCTCCCCTAGGGTTGCCACCTTTTCCTCAAAAAAATACCGGCCATGGGTAAGGGCGGAGCCACAAAATGGAAGAGCCTCAAAACAGATGCCACAAATCTGCACAGCTTTACCAAACCCTGGTTATCCAGTTTGTTAAACCATTGTATGCTAGCAACCTATATAGAGCATAACATAGAAACTCCATTAACCCATGTCATCCCAGCGAGTCAGCGACCTGCAGTGAATCACTCTATACAGTGTTTCAGTTAACCCATATTGTTTCAGGGACCTAACCAGAACATGATAACACAGGGGTTACTCCTACAGAAACTAAACAGGTTAATTCACACCATGGGGCTTTAAAAGCATCACAATTTAGACAGTTATCCCTGCACAGGGTGTTAGCCCAGAAACTTGCAGATCATCACTGCACAAGGATCAATGGCACTGAGCCCCACAGGTAACTAATACCATGGTAATGACCTACAGAGTATCACAACAGACTGGTTAACACATTCCATGAACTTACAAAGAATTACAGCACAGTAGAAACCCTGCAGACCATTCTATTCTACATAAGGCACCTATAGAGCATCACAGTACAGTGGGTACCCTTCAGAGTCTTATAGTTAACCCAGTAAGTACCTGATAGGTAACCCAGAGGTTAAAATGAGACACTTGCTAAGTGGTTCCTCCTATACAGGTTACAAGTAGCTGAGACTGCAGATCCTACCAGGTGACTCACAGGGCCCTTTTGCTGAAACTTTTCTTGCTAATCTCATCAATGTATCCCTTACATACCTTCTGCTTCTTAATCACCAGCCGGAACTGCAGGTTACCCACAAGCATTACATCCCTGTGCTCTATACTACACCCATTATACCCTACCACCCTACCTCTTTATAATAACTCCCTGCAGAATATCTCACCTGCTTCATGTTCCTGGTTAAACTGATGCTCAATCTTCTGAATCAGATCTTCTTTTATCAAGGGCAGGGGGCGGGGACACTTCAAAATGGGCGTGGTCAATAAGTAAATGGACCTTAATAGTGATGAGAGGCGGCCATAATGACAGCGAGAGATCGGCCATGATGGTAAAGAGACAGTTAGCTAAGTAGAGAGACATCTAGTGACCAAATACAGAGACACTCTAACTGATGTCACGTTTCAAATTATTTTTGAGGTAGTCAGGACAGCGAGGTTAATTACTTCAGTAAGAATTTAAAAAAAATGGCTTTTGCATTGCCAGTATTTTACTAATGCCGGCACCAGCTCCTAATCGCCAATTACCGGCAGTGCCGCTAAAATCCAACTGGGTGGCAACCCTACTCTCCCCAGCAAATTTTCCCTTTCCAGTAAACTTGCTATAGGAGGCATCTCACAACTGTCATGGGCAGTTCTCTTTTTAGAAAGGTTTTTATGTCCAATCTGACAATTCTAGATATTCAGGTTCTAGTTTCTTGTCCCAGGTTTAGAGAGCGAGCAAAGCTGGCCCTGCTCCTGAATAAAAGTAATTGTCTATTATCTAGTTTTGCATGGTTTTGTCCAAAATAGATAACTCAGGATTGAATTTGAGTGCTCTAGTGCTATTAGGGCCAGATTCTCAAAAATAATTAACTTCTATAATTAACTTAAATTTAAGAAAAATAATGTTTTTGATTCACATATCATATTTGGAATCACTTTTACCTTTTTGATTTATTTATCAAAGAACCAGTAAATACAGTAGATTTGCCTAATCAACAAGTGCATGATTTGGAAGACAATGCAACTCCCAGAAAGTAGTAGAATTTTTCTGACAAATTTTAAAATTATGTCTATTTCCACTCCTCCTGTATCATGTGACAACCATCAGCCAATCACAAGTGCATATATGTATATTCTGTGAATTCTTGCACATGCTCAGTAGGAGCTGGTGACTCAAAAAGTGTAAATATAAAAAAGACTGAGCAAATTTTGTTATTGGAAGTAAATTAGTAATTTGTTTAAAATTGCCTGCTCTATCTGAATCATGAATGTTCAATTTTTACTTGAGTGTCCCTTTAATGAGGCATAAAAGTAAAAAATAAAGATGGAGCATAGATTTAAAAAAAAAAAATAATAATAATAATAATAATAATAATTTATTATAAGATTTACCTCCTTCATTTTGGGTCATTTGCTGAAAATTAGCTTCTTTTCATAAAAGTATTCCATGCTCAGTAGTATGCATAAGTCTTGAGCAGTAAGCGCTAAATTTATAATATTGTTACAAACACTGCTGCAATATAGTGCCCAAGACACATGAATGCTCTTGAACCTACCTCAGTATGCTCTCATTTAAAGGAGCTATTATTTTTTTTTTATTATACTCTTATTTTAAATAATCAAAGTTTTATTTTGACTCCCATTTCCCTTTTTAGGAAAATGTTTTATACCCAGGAGCATAATGTCATTATTTTTATACAAATGTATTTAGAAATTATTATTTAGCTCTATTTGTCAAAAAAACATATCATAATATTACTGGCTGATATTCATTGGGGGATATTTATCAAAGCGTTAATCTCGGTGCATTCACCGTCATCAATACGCTCGCCAGACATCGCTGACGCGGATCCACATACAATGCCCTTATTTATTAAAAAAACCTCAAAAACAAGCGATTCAAGTACGGCGCAATGAGCATCGGACTGTTGTTAACTAACAGTCATCGATGTTGCGGATATTCAGGTTTTTCCAACTTTATTTATATCATTTTATTACTGTCCATGAACAAACACATTTCTCTAAAGCTAAACTTTTTTTCATCTATTAATGTTCAAGAAATAGCTAGATTTATACCTGAACAAACAATATCTCATAGAAAGTTATTTTTATATTTATTTGTTATACAAAAAAGATCTGTTATATGATACTTTCACATAAATTAATGTGTATTTCTAGAAGTCATGATATGCATTTATCTTGTGTTCTTGTTTTTTTTATAAATGATTATTAATGCTAGAATTTGTACATATATCTTTGCACATACTTGTATGTATATATATATATATATATATATATATATATGTGTGTGTGTGTGTGTGTAGTGATGTCGCAAACCTAAAATTTTCGGTTCGCGAACCGCGGACTCAAACTTCCGGTATTGTTCGCGAACGCGCGAACCGCCATTGAATTCAATAGGCAGGCGAACTTTAAAACCTACAAGGACTCTTTCTGGCCACAATAGTGATGTAAAAGTTGTTTCAAGGGTCCTAACACCTGGACTGTTGCATGCTGGAGGGGGATCCCTGGCAAAACTCCCATGGAAAATTACATAGTTGATGCAGAGTCTGCTTTTAAGCCATAATGGGTCTAAATCAACTAACATTCCCAAAGTGGCTGTCTCAAAACATCCCGGACAGAAGATAGATTGATAGTGATAGATAGGATAGATAGATATACATAGATTGATAGTTAGATAGAATCGATAGAAGAGAAATAGATAGATTTGTTAGATATATAATTACCCTAATAAATTCTAATAATCAAACATGCGTTCTTGGACCCAACTAGCTTGTGTCAATTAGTACTTTTCTTAGCACTTTAATCCCTGCCCCCCCCCATCGTGGGAGTTCTATATGGCCTGCCAGATTACCCTGAAAAATTATAATAATAAGACATGTGGTCTGCTACCTATTTTAACGAGGTTGTGTTTTAAGTACTACCATTCTTAGCACTTTAATCTCTGTAACTCCCCCTATTTGGTGAGGTCTATACGGCCTGGATGATTACCCATACAAAATATAATAATAAGACATCTGCTCTTGGTCTGCGACCCATGGTAACTATGTTGTGTTAATTAGTAATATCCTTCGCATTTTAATAGCTGTTACTCATACTCACCCTATCGGTGGAGGTCTATATGGCCTGCATGATTACCCTTACAAAATATAACAACCAAACATATGTTCTGGGACCCATGGTAAGTAGGTTGTGTTATGTAGTACTGTTCTTTGCATTTTCATACCTGTTACAACACCAAATGGTGGCAGGTCTATCTGTCCTTCATGATTAGCTGCACCCAAACCCAAAAAAAAGCTGAGTGGTCTTAGACTAACACCCATGGCTAACTCTGTTGTTTCAATTAGTACTATTCTTCGCACTTTCATCCCTGTTATGGGCGGTCTACATGGCCATCATGATTAGCCAAACAAAATACTACAATCCAACCTTTGCTCAGTCTTCATAGGCCCTTCATTGTCTGTATTTTGATAGTACAGTTCTTATTATTTTTATAGCTGATACAACACCGAATGTTGTCAGCTCTATATGGCCTGCATGATTAGCTGCACCCAATACAAAAATAAATCCAAGCGGTCTTGGATTAACACCCATGGCTAACTCTGTTGTTTCAAGTAGTACTATTCTTAGCACTTTCATCTCATCATCCCTGTTACTTCCAGGACTCTCGGTGGTGGTGGTCTACATGGCCATCATGATTAGCCTAACCAAATACTACAATCCAACCTTGGCTCAGTCTTCCTAAGGCCCTTCATTGGCTGTATTTTGCTAGTACTGTTCTTATTACTATGGTGGTCTACATGGCCATCATGATTAGCCTAACCAAATACTACAATCCAACCTTGGCTCAGTCTTCCTAAGGCCCTTCATTGGCTGTATTTTGGTAGTACTGTTCTTATTAGTTTAATAGCTGATATGACACCGAATGTTGTCAGCTCTATATGGCCTGCATGAATAGCCGCACCCAAAGCCAAAAAAAAGCCAAGCGGTTTTGCACTAACACCCATGGCTAACTCTGTTGTTTCAAGTTCTACTATTCTTAGCTCTTTCATCTCATCATCCCTGTTACTTCCAGGACTCTCGGTGGTGGTGGTCTACATGGCCATCATGATTAGCCTAACCAAATACTACAATCCAACCTTGGCCCAGTCTTCCTAAGGCCCTTCATTGGCTGTATTTTGGTAGTACTGTTCTTATTAGTTTAATAGCTGATACGACACCGAATGTTGTCAGCTCTATATGGCCTGCAGGAATAGCCGCACCCAAAGCCAAAAAAAAGCCAAGCGGTTTTGCACTAACACCCATGGCTAACTCTGTTGTTTCAAGTTCTACTATTCTTAGCTCTTTCATCTCATCATCCCTGTTACTTCCAGGACTCTCGGTGGTGGTGGTCTACATGGCCATCATGATTAGCCTAACCAAATACTACAATCCAACCTTGGCTCAGTCTTCCTAAGGCCCTTCATTGGCTGTATTTTGGTAGTACTGTCATCCTTTTGAATAAAAGATTACAGTAAAGGCATTGATTTTAGAAACCCACAGATCATTATTTGCAACCGTGAATTTAGAAAAAAAAATTGATTACAAAGCCGTGACACTTATTTATGCTCAGGCCTTTTTAATACGAGGGTCCCGGAGCCTCAACCGAAACAACAGCATGAAAGAGGAGATATGTCATCCTTTTGAATAAAAGATTACAGGAAAGGCATTGATTTTAGAAACCCACAAATCATTATTTGCAACCGTGAATTTAGAAAAAAAAATTGATTACACACCCGTCACACTTATCTCAGGCCTTTTTAATACGAGGGTCCTGGAGCCTCAACCAAAACAACAGCATGAAAGAGGAGATATGTCATCCTTTTGAATAAAAGATTACAGGAAAGGCATTGATTTTAGAAACCCACAGATCATTATTTGCAACCGTGAATTTAGAAAAAAAAATTGATTACACAGCCGTGACACTTATTTATGCTCACGCCTTTTTAATACGAGGGTCCCGGAGCCTCAACCAAAAAAACAGCATGAAAGAGGAGATATGTCATCCTTTTGAATAAAAGATTACAGGAAAGGCATTGATTTTAGAAAGCCACAGATCATTATTTGCAACCGTGAATTTAGAAAAAAAAAATTGATTACACAGCCGTCACACTTATTTATGCTCAGGCCTTTTTAATACGAGGGTCCCGGAGCCTCAACCGAAACAACAGCATGAAAGAGGAGATATGTCATCCTTTTGAATAAAAGATTACAGGAAAGGCATTGATTTTAGAAACCCACAGATCATTATTTGCAACCGTGAATTTAGAAAAAAAAATTGATTAGACAGCCGTGACACTTATTTATGCTCAGGCCTTTTTAATACGAGGGTCCCGGAGCCTCAACAGAAACAACAGCATGAAAGAGGAGATATGTCATCCTTTTGAATAAAAGATTACAGGAAAGGCATTGATTTTAGAAAGCCACAGATCATTATTTGCAACCATGAAATTACACAAAAACATTGATTAGACAGCCGTGACACTTATTTATGCTCAGGCCTTTTTAATACGAGGGTCCCGGAGGCTCAAGCGAAACAACAGCATGAAAGAGGAGATATGTCATCCTTTTGAATAAAAGATTACAGGAAAGGCATTGATTTTAGAAACCCACAGATCATTATTTGCAACCGTGAATTTAGAAAAAAAAATTGATTACACAGCCGTCACACTTATTTATGCTCAGGCCTTTTTAATACGAGGGTCCCGGAGCCTCAACCGAAACAACAGCATGAAAGAGGAGATATTTCATACTTTTGAATAAAAGATTACAGGAAAGGCATTGATTTTAGAAACCCACAGATCATTATTTGCAACCATGAAATTACACAAAAACATTGATTAGACAGCCATGACACTTATTTATGCTCAGGCCTTTTTAATACGAGGGTTCCGAAGGCTCAACCGAAACAACAGCATGAAAGAGGAGATATGTCATCCTTTTGAATAAAAGATTACAGGAAAGGCATTGATTTTAGAAACCCACAGATCATTATTTGCAACCGTGAATTTAGAAAAAAAATTGATTAGACAGCCGTGACACTTATTTATACTCAGGCCTTTTTAATACGAGGGTCCCGGAGCCTCAACCGAAACAACAGCATGAAAGAGGAGATATGTCATCCTTTTGAATAAAAGATTACAGGAAAGGCATTGATTTTAGAAACCCACAGATCATTATTTGCAACCGTGAATTTAGAAAAAAAAATTGATTACACACCCGTCACACTTATTTATGCTCAGGCCTTTTTAATACGAGGGTCCTGGAGCCTCAACCGAAACAACAGCATGAAAGAGGAGATATGTCATCCTTTTGAATAAAAGATTACAGGAAAGGCATTGATTTTAGAAAGCCACAGATCATTATTTGCAACCGTGAATTTAGAAAAAGAAATTGATTACACAGCCGTGACACTTATTTATGCTCAGGCCTTTTTAATACGAGGGTCCCGGAGCCTCAACCGAAACAACAGCATGAAAGAGGAGATATGGCATCCTTTTGAATAAAAGATTACAGGAAAGGCATTGATTTTAGAAACCCACAGATCATTATTTGCAACCATGAAATTACACAAAAACATTGATTAGACAGCCATGACACTTATTTATGCTCAGGCCTTTTTAATACGAGGGTCCCGGAGGCTCAACCGAAACAACAGCATGAAAGAGGAGATATGTCATCCTTTTGAATAAAAGATTACAGGAAAGGCATTGATTTTAGAAACCCACAGATCATTATTTGCAACCGTGAATTTAGAAAAAAAAATTGATTACACAGCCGTCACACTTATTTATGCTCAGGCCTTTTTAATACGAGGGTCCCGGAGCCTCAACCGAAACAACAGCATGAAAGAGGAGATATGTCATACTTTTGAATAAAAGATTACAGGAAAGGCATTGATTTTAGAAACCCACAGATCATTATTTGCAACCATGAAATTACACAAAAACATTGATTAGACAGCCATGACACTTATTTATGCTCAGGCCTTTTTAATACGAGGGTTCCGAAGGCTCAACCGAAACAACAGCATGAAAGAGGAGATATGTCATCCTTTTGAATAAAAGATTACAGGAAAGGCATTGATTTTAGAAACCCACAGATCATTATTTGCAACCGTGAATTTAGAAAAAAAATTGATTAGACAGCCGTGACACTTATTTATACTCAGGCCTTTTTAATACGAGGGTCCCGGAGCCTCAACCGAAACAACAGCATGAAAGAGGAGATATGTCATCCTTTTGAATAAAAGATTACAGGAAAGGCATTGATTTTAGAAACCCACAGATCATTATTTGCAACCGTGAATTTAGAAAAAAAAATTGATTACACACCCGTCACACTTATTTATGCTCAGGCCTTTTTAATACGAGGGTCCTGGAGCCTCAACCGAAACAACAGCATGAAAGAGGAGATATGTCATCCTTTTGAATAAAAGATTACAGGAAAGGCATTGATTTTAGAAAGCCACAGATCATTATTTGCAACCGTGAATTTAGAAAAAGAAATTGATTACACAGCCGTGACACTTATTTATGCTCAGGCCTTTTTAATACGAGGGTCCCGGAGCCTCAACCGAAACAACAGCATGAAAGAGGAGATATGTCATCCTTTTGAATAAAAGATTACAGTAAAGGCATTGATTTTAGAAACCCACAGATCATTATTTGCAACCGTGAATTTAGAAAAAAAAATTGATTACACAGCCGTCACACTTATTTATGCTCAGGCCTTTTTAATACGAGGGTCCCGGAGCCTCAACTGAAACAACAGCATGAAAGAGGAGATATGTCATCCTTTTGAATAAAAGATTACAGGATAGGCATTGATTTTAGAAACCCACAGATCATTATTTGCAACCGTGAATTTAGAAAAAAAAATTGATTACACAGCCGTGACACTTATTTATGCTCAGGCCTTTTTAATACGAGGGTCCCGGAGCCTCAACTGAAACAACAGCATGAAAGAGGAGATATGTCATACTTTTGAATAAAAGATTACAGGAAAGGCATTGATTTTAGAAAGCCACAGATCATTATTTGCAACCATGAAATTACACAAAAACATTGATTAGACAGCCGTGACACTTATTTATGCTCAGGCCTTTTTAATACGAGGGTCCCGGAGCCTCAACCGAAACAACAGCATGAAAGAGGAGATATGTCATCCTTTTGAATAAAAGATTACAGGAAAGGCATTGATTTTAGAAACCCACAGATCATTATTTGCAACCGTGAATTTAGAAAAAAACATTGATTAGACAGCCGTGACACTTATTTATGCTCAGGCCTTTTTAATACGAGGGTCCCAGAGCCTCAACCGAAACAACAGCATGAAAGAGGAGATATGTCATACTTTTTAATAAAAGATTACAGGAAAGGCATTGATTTTAGAAACCCACAGATCATTATTTGCAACCATGAAATTACACAAAAACATTGATTAGACAGCCATGACACTTATTTATGCTCAGGCCTTTTTAATACGAGGGTCCCGAAGGCTCAACCGAAACAACAGCATGAAAGAGGAGATATGTCATCCTTTTGAATAAAAGATTACAGGAAAGGCATTGATTTTAGAAACCCACAGATCATTATTTGCAACCGTGAATTTAGAAAAAAAATTGATTAGACAGCCGTGACACTTATTTATACTCAGGCCTTTTTAATAAGAGGGTCCCGGAGCCTCAACCGAAACAACAGCATGAAAGAGGAGATATGTTATCCTTTTGAATAAAAGATTACAGGAAAGGCATTGATTTTAGAAACCCACAGATCATTATTTGCAACCGTGAATTTAGAAAAAAAAATTGATTACACACCCGTCACACTTATTTATGCTCAGGCCTTTTTAATACGAGGGTCCTGGAGCCTCAACCGAAACAACAGCATGAAAGAGGAGATATGTCATCCTTTTGAATAAAAGATTACAGGAAAGGCATTGATTTTAGAAAGCCACAGATCATTATTTGCAACCGTGAATTTAGAAAAAGAAATTGATTACACAGCCGTGACACTTATTTATGCTCAGGCCTTTTTAATACGAGGGTCCCGGAGCCTCAACCGAAACAACAGCATGAAAGAGGAGATATGTCATCCTTTTGAATAAAAGATTACAGTAAAGGCATTGATTTTAGAAACCCACAGATCATTATTTGCAACCGTGAATTTAGAAAAAAAAATTGATTACACAGCCGTCACACTTATTTATGCTCAGGCCTTTTTAATACGAGGGTCCCGGAGCCTCAACTGAAACAACAGCATGAAAGAGGAGATATGTCATCCTTTTGAATAAAAGATTACAGGAAAGGCATTGATTTTAGAAACCCACAGATCATTATTTGCAACCGTGAATTTAGAAAAAAAAATTGATTACACAGCCGTGACACTTATTTATGCTCAGGCCTTTTTAATACGAGGGTCCCGGAGCCTCAACCGAAACAACAGCATGAAAGAGGAGATATGTCATACTTTTGAATAAAAGATTACAGGAAAGGCATTGATTTTAGAAAGCCACAGATCATTATTTGCAACCATGAAATTACACAAAAACATTGATTAGACAGCCGTGACACTTATTTATGCTCAGGCCTTTTTAATACGAGGGTCCCGGAGCCTCAACCGAAACAACAGCATGAAAGAGGAGATATGTCATCCTTTTGAATAAAAGATTACAGGAAAGGCATTGATTTTAGAAACCCACAGATCATTATTTGCAACCGTGAATTTAGAAAAAAACATTGATTAGACAGCCGTGACACTTATTTATGCTCAGGCCTTTTTAATACGAGGGTCCCGGAGGCTCAACCGAAACAACAGCATGAAAGAGGAGATATGTCATCCTTTTGAATAAAAGATTACAGGAAAGGCATTGATTTTAGAAAGCCACAGATCATTATTTGCAACCGTGAATTTAGAAAAAAAAATTGATTACACAGCCGTCACACTTATTTATGCTCAGGCCTTTTTAATACGAGGGTCCCGGAGCCTCAACCGAAACAACAGCATGAAAGAGGAGATATGTCATACTTTTGAATAAAAGATTACAGGAAAGGCATTGATTTTAGAAACCCACAGATCATTATTTGCAACCATGAAATTACACAAAAACATTGATTAGACAGCCATGACACTTATTTATGCTCAGGCCTTTTTAATACGAGGGTTCCGAAGGCTCAACCGAAACAACAGCATGAAAGAGGAGATATGTCATCCTTTTGAATAAAAGATTACAGGAAAGGCATTGATTTTAGAAACCCACAGATCATTATTTGCAACCGTGAATTTAGAAAAAAAATTGATTAGACAGCCGTGACACTTATTTATACTCAGGCCTTTTTAATACGAGGGTCCCGGAGCCTCAACCGAAACAACAGCATGAAAGAGGAGATATGTTATCCTTTTGAATAAAAGATTACAGGAAAGGCATTGATTTTAGAAACCCACAGATCATTATTTGCAACCGTGAATTTAGAAAAAAAAATTGATTACACACCCGTCACACTTATTTATGCTCAGGCCTTTTTAATACGAGGGTCCTGGAGCCTCAACCGAAACAACAGCATGAAAGAGGAGATATGTCATCCTTTTGAATAAAAGATTACAGGAAAGGCATTGATTTTAGAAAGCCACAGATCATTATTTGCAACCGTGAATTTAGAAAAAGAAATTGATTACACAGCCGTGACACTTATTTATGCTCAGGCCTTTTTAATACGAGGGTCCCGGAGCCTCAACCGAAACAACAGCATGAAAGAGGAGATATGTCATCCTTTTGAATAAAAGATTACAGTAAAGGCATTGATTTTAGAAACCCACAGATCATTATTTGCAACCGTGAATTTAGAAAAAAAAATTGATTACACAGCCGTCACACTTATTTATGCTCAGGCCTTTTTAATACGAGGGTCCCGGAGCCTCAACTGAAACAACAGCATGAAAGAGGAGATATGTCATCCTTTTGAATAAAAGATTACAGGAAAGGCATTGATTTTAGAAACCCACAGATCATTATTTGCAACCGTGAATTTAGAAAAAAAAATTGATTACACAGCCGTGACACTTATTTATGCTCAGGCCTTTTTAATACGAGGGTCCCGGAGCCTCAACTGAAACAACAGCATGAAAGAGGAGATATGTCATACTTTTGAATAAAAGATTACAGGAAAGGCATTGATTTTAGAAAGCCACAGATCATTATTTGCAACCATGAAATTACACAAAAACATTGATTAGACAGCCGTGACACTTATTTATGCTCAGGCCTTTTTAATACGAGGGTCCCGGAGCCTCAACCGAAACAACAGCATGAAAGAGGAGATATGTCATCCTTTTGAATAAAAGATTACAGGAAAGGCATTGATTTTAGAAACCCACAGATCATTATTTGCAACCGTGAATTTAGAAAAAAACATTGATTAGACAGCCGTGACACTTATTTATGCTCAGGCCTTTTTAATACGAGGGTCCCGGAGGCTCAACCGAAACAACAGCATGAAAGAGGAGATATGTCATCCTTTTGAATAAAAGATTACAGGAAAGGCATTGATTTTAGAAACCCACAGATCATTATTTGCAACCGTGAATTTAGAAAAAAAAATTGATTACACAGCCGTCACACTTATTTATGCTCAGGCCTTTTTAATACGAGGGTCCCGGAGCCTCAACCGAAACAACAGCATGAAAGAGGAGATATGTCATACTTTTGAATAAAAGATTACAGGAAAGGCATTGATTTTAGAAACCCACAGATCATTTATATGACCCGTGTAATAGAAAAAAACATTCATTAGACACCGGTTACACTTATTTATCCTCAGGCCTTGTTTATACGAAGGTCCCGGAGCCGCAACTGAAACAACAGCATGAAAGAGGACATATGTCAATCTTTTTGAATTATAGATTACAGGAAAGGCATTGATTTTAGAAACACTGAGATAATTACTTGCAACCGGGAAATAAAAAAAAAAATTGAACAGACACCCAGTACACTTTATTATCCATAGGCCTTTTCAGCAGAGGCTCCAGGACCCTCAACAAAAACAAGAGCAGGGAGCTGGGCATAGGAGTACAATGGAGTGTGACAATAATAATCTGAAAGTGAAGATTGCATAGTTGTGGCATTTTAATTTTGTTATCGTGGGAACTTAGTACTTGCAATGACCTTGCTCTGGTGAATCCATATTGCAAATGTGTTATTTAAGGCACTGTTTGTCTATTTTTTTGAATATCAGAATTTGTTAAATGAAGCTCAACTTAGGCTGGTGAGAAACGACCTTTCTTCTGGCTGTTTGCAAATGTTGTGGCTCTGGACAAACATGTGAATAAGGGGCCATCAGCCATATTCTGCACGCAACCCCTTTGATGATTGACGATAAACATGTGTCACCTGCAAGCAGAGCTCGTTACTTCTGTCTAAATCATCTTCCTGGTATGGACAGGCCACTGTTTCCCACAGCAAGTACGAATTTTGAAATACAAGATTGTCTTGAGTATGGTAGGAAACCAAAGTTTATTTAATTCAGTACTATCTATCACCACAAAAAATGAACTTCTTGAAGCAACAAAAATGCCAGCAATTTTATGTGCTTATGGATGACAAGGACGTCATGTCCTTTGGTGCACAGAGATGGAGACGATTTTTGCCCTCCCTGTACACTACCCAGATGTTTCAAACATCACCAGAAACACAATACAGCCACTCTTGTGAAGTTCCTGGTGTTCCGGTAGCCATCTCTTTGCGCTCCTAAAGGAATACTTTATCAGTGTTTTTGTATACATCCGACAACAGCTTCGGAGACTGTGGTGACGCACATGTTATTTACTGTTGTTCCAGCTGTGGCAATATCAATTGGCATGAAAAAGTTAAGATTTGTGGGTTGGGGAGCTTATAGCTGTTAAGGTAGGACGTGTGTTTGAGGAGCTCCAGGTCTTACAAGTTACTTTGGAGTTAGTTTTCAACCTTAATTTAATTTTCTTTTTGGGATTCATAGTCACACTTTCTGGGGCTATCCAAGAGGAGCCTGGTAAAAGCAGTAGTAGTCACCCCTTATATCAACGGGTACGGAGACCTGTTTTTTGCGTTTCCAATATTGCGCCGTACCCCAAACTAATCCTGAAAAAAAAAAAAAAAAATTTGGACTAGTGACGCACATTTTATGCACGCTGTGGCAATTGCAATTTGCAATAAAAATAATCTGCTAACAACAACCACTACCTACGACCACACCTGACTCCTGAAGTCATGCTTCAGTTATTAAGTCAATTTAAATTCATTTTTTTTTCTTTATTATGCGCAGCAGAGACTCCAGGACCCTCGACAAAACCAGCAGCATGAAAGAGGACATATGGCATCCTTTAGAAAATTAGATTACAGGAAAGGCATTGATTTTAGAAACACAGAGATCATTAGTTGCAACCGTGAAATCACAAAAAACTTCGATTATACACCAAGTACACTTATTTATCCTTAGGCCTTTTTAGAAGAGTGTCCCGGAGCCTCAACAGAAAGAACAGCATGAAAGAGGACATATGGCATCCTTTTGAATAATAGATTACAGGAAAGGCATTGATTTTAGAAAGATACAAAAAAATTGTTACAAATGGGAAATCTAAAAAAACATTGAATAGACACCCAGTACACTTCTTTATCCTTCGGCCTTTTGAGCAGAGGCTCCAGGACAATCAACAAAACCAGCAGTAGGAAAGAGGACATATGGCATCCTTTGTGAAAAAAAGATTATAGGAAAGGCATTGATTTTAGAAACCCGGGGATAATTTGTTGCAACCGTGAATTTGAATTAAAAAAAAAGATTGGATGGACACCAGGTACAATTCTTTATCCATAATGCCTTTTTATAAGAGGGTCCAGGACCCTCAAACAAAAAACCAGCAGGAAAGAGGACATATGGCATACTTTTGAACAATACAGTAAGAGTACAGGAAAGGCATTGATTTTAGAAACCCATAGATAATTTTTTGCAAATGTAAATTTGAATCAAAAAAATGATTCGATGGACACCCAGTACACCACTTTCTCCTTATGCCTTTTTATAAGAGGGTCCTGGACCCTCAAAAAAACACCAGCAGGAAAGAGGACATATGGCATACTTTTGAAAATTAGATTACAGGAAAGGCATTGATGTTAGAAACACAGAGATCAGTTATATGACCCGGGGAATAGAAAAAAAACATTGATTGGACACCCAGTACACTTCTTTATCCTTAGGCCTTTTTAAAAGAGTGTCCCGGAGCCTCAACAGAAAGAACAGCATGAAAGAGGACATATGGCATCCTTTTGAAAAATAGATTACAGGAAAGGCATTGATTTTTGAAAGACAGAAAAAATAATTTACAACTGTTAAATCTAAAAAAACATTGAATAGACACCCAGTACACTTCTTTATCCTTCGGCCTTTTTAGCAGAGGCTCCCTGGGCTGGGATGACTGTTGTGCTCGGTCTTCCTCCTCCTCATCCTCCCCAAAGCCACATTCCTCCTCTGACTCCTCTTCCTCACAATCCTCTTCCTGCGTTGCCGCAGGTCCAGCAAGCAATGCTGATTCGGCTGTTTGTGGGGGTGATGGACACCACAACTCTTCCTCTTCCTCTTCACGCTCATCTACTGCCTGATCCAGCACTCTTCGCAGGGCACGCTCCAGGAAGAAAACAAATGGTATGATGTCGCTGATGGTGCCTTCGGTGCGACTGACAAGGTTTGTCACCTCCTCAAAAGGACGCATGAGCCTACAGGCATTGCGCATGAGCGTCCAGTAATTTGGCAAAAATATCCCCAGCTCCCCAGAGGCTGTCCTAGCACCCCGGTCATACAAATACTCATTAACAGCTTTTTCTTGTTGGAGCAGGCGGTCAAACATTAGGAGTGTTGAATTCCACCGTGTCGGGCTGTCGCAAATCAAGCGCCTCACTGGCAGGTTGTTTCGACGCTGGATATCAGACAAGTGCGCCATGGCCGTGTAGGAACGCCTGAAATGGCCACACACCTTCCTGTCCTGCTTCAGGACGTCCTGAAAGCCTGGGTACTTATGGACAAATCGTTGTACAATCAGATTACACACATGTGCCATGCACGGCACATGTGTCAACTTGCCCAATTTCAATGCCGCCACCAAATTACTTCCATTGTCAGAAACAACCTTGCCAATCTCCAGTTGGTGCGGAGTCAGCCACTGATCCACCTGTGCGTTCAGGGCGGTCAGGAGTGCTGGTGCGGTGTGACTCTCCGCTTTCAGGTAAGTCAACCCCAAGACGGCGTGACACTGCCGTACCCGGGATGTAGCATAGTACCTGGGGAGCTGGGGGGGTGCCATAGATGTGGAGCAAGACGCAGAAGTTGAAGAGGACTCAGCCGAGGAAGAGGTTATGGAAGAGGATGGAGTAGGAGGAGTAGAGGAGGTAGCAGCAGGCCTGCCTGCAATTCGTGGTGGTGTCACCAACTCTTCTGCAGAGCCACGCATTCCATGCTTGTCAGAAGTCAGCAGGTTTACCCAATGCGCAGTGTAGGTGATATACCTGCCCTGACCATGCTTTGCAGACCAGCTATCCATGGTCATATGGACCCTTGCCCCAACGCTGTGTGCCAGACATGCCATAACTTCCTTTCTCACAACAGAGTACAGGTTTGGGATTGCCTTTTGTGAAAATAAATTTCTGCCAAGTACCTTCCACTGGGGTGTCCCAATAGATGCAAATTTTTTGAAAGCATCAGACTCCACCAGCTTGTATGGTAAAAGCTGGCAGGCTAAGAGTTCAAACAAGCCAGCTGTCAGACGCCGGGCAAGGGGGTGACTTTGAGAAATTGGCTTCTTATGCTCAAACATGTCCTTGACAGACACCTGACTGTGGGCAGATGACCAGGAACTGCTACGTAAGAGAGACTGAGTGGAGGATGGTTGAGAGGGGTCAAGGAGGACAGCACTGGTTGACGTGGCTGAAGATGCTGGAGCAGGAGGAGGAGGGCGGCTTTCACTTTGTGTGCTGCTTCTACTCATGTGTTCTTCCCATCGGCCTTTGTGATGGGAGACCATGTGCCTTCGCAAAGCAGTTGTACCTAGGTGGCTGTTGGACTTCCCACGACTCAGTTTCTTTTGGCACAGGTTGCAAATGGCATCGCTGTTGTCAGAGGCAGACACACAAAAAAAATGCCACACTGCTGAGCTCTGCGATGACGGCATTCTGGTGGTGGCAACAGCATGCGTTGATGGGCGTCGGCAGGCTGTCTGGCTGACCCCTGGTGACGATGCATGCTGTCTGACTGTGCCACTAGCTCCTTGAGACGACCTCCCCGTGCTTCCAAATCATCTCCTCCTCCTCTCTGTCTCCCCATCTGAACTTTCCCCCTCTTCTTCTTCTCTTCTAGCAGGCACCCACGTGACATCCACCGACACATCATCATCAACCGCTTCACTTGTATCTGAAACATCAAGAAAGGAAGCAGCAGCGGGTACAACATCACCATCATCATCACACCGTACCTCCATGTCGGTAATGCTGCCTGACTGAGACTGATCACTATTATCTACATCCTCTGTCAATGATGGTTGCGCATCACTCATTTCTTCAAAATGATGTGTCAATAACTCCTGTGACAGATGTGGTGCTAGTGTTGGTGGTGGCGACAGGCGGCGGAGTGTCACTGGTCACTTGAGACCTGCCCAAAGCACAGCTGGACTTAGATGGTGCGTCAAGGTTAGGAGGACTAGCAGCGGAAGCTGAAGAAGATTGGGTTTCCTGTGTTAGCCATTCAACTAGGTCCTCCTCAGAAGTTTTTGCATCCCCCCTGGCACCCGGCGTCTGAACAATGTGCATATTTGTAGGGTCTAAAGGAATCACAGCACCACGACCACGACCACGGAACTTGCGGGGTGGCCTGCCTCTGCCTGTCATTTTTTTTTTAAATGGACACTAACAATACTATTACACCAATTGAGTGGTGGCACTGTGAAAGTGGGCACAGTATACGCTGTGAGACTGACAACAACAAAAAAGACAGATGTTTTAAAAATCACAAATTGTTAATTTTTTGAAATATTACTAGTACTGTGGCAACAAATATGATTGTTTGGCACTATTTGGCAAATGAGCCTGTCTGGCACACATGCTGGGAGAAAGGAAACTGCAATTCAATGGCACTAGGAGACTGAAGAATCACAGTCAAAACAGTTATGATTAACAAAAATTCCAATCCTGTTACAATAAATATGAGTGGTGGCACTAATTGGCTAGTTGGGACTGGCACACAGGCAGGCAGGCAGGTAGGAGGAAAATGCAATTCAAGGGCACTAGTAGACTGCAGATTGACAGTCAAAACAGTGTTGATTGACACATTTTGCAATACTGTTAAAAGAAATATGATTGCTAGCACTAATTGGATAGTTGGGCCTGGCACACAGGCTGGCAGGCAGTAGAAAAGTGCAATCCAATGGCACAAGCAAAATGAGGATTAAGATCAACCATCAAGATTTTTTTTATTTAAATTAGTAACTATACTGTGACAACAATTAGGATTGGTGTAAATAGTTGGCAAGATGGCCTGGCACAAAAGGATGGCAGGCAGGAGGGAGATGCAATTCAAGGACACTAGGAGACTGATTAATGACAGTCAAAACAGTGATGATTGACAATTTTTGCAATACTGTTAAAAGAAATATGATTGCTGACAACAATTGGCTAGGTGGGCCTGGCTCACAGCAGGCTGCAAAGCAGGAGGAAAGTGCTATTCAATGGCACCAGCCAACTGAGGTTTCTAATCACAGCAACTATTACCAAAACTTTTAATTTTTAATTATTAGAATACTGTAACAACAAATACGATTGGTGTAAATATTTTTTAAGTAGGCCTGGCACACAGGCTTGGAAGGCTGTAGAAAAGTGCAATTCAAAGGCACGAGCAAACTGAGGGTTAAGATCATCAACAATAAAGATTTTTTTAATTTTAATTAGTAACTATACTGTGACAAAAAATTAGGATTGGTGTAAATAGTTGGCAAGACGGCCTGGCATTAAAGGATGGCAGGCAGGAGGGAGATGCAATTCAAGGACACTAGGAGACTGATTACTGACAGTCTAAACAGTGATGATTGACAATTTTTGCAATACTGTTAACAGAAATATGATTGCTGACAACAATTGGCTAGGTGGGGGCCTGGCTCACAGCAGGCTGCAAGGCAGGAGGAAAGTGCGTTTCATTGGCACCAGCAAACTGACGATTCAAATCACAGCAACTATTAACAAAAATTTTAATTTTTAATTATTAGAATACTGTCACAACAAAAATGATTGGTGTAAATATTTTTTAAGTAGGCCTGGCACACAGGCTTGGAAGGCTGTAGAAAAGTGCAATTCAAAGGCACGAGCAAACTGAGGGTTAAGATCATCAACAATAAAGATTTTTTTAATTTTAATTAGTAACTATACTGTGACAAAAAATTAGGATTGGTGTAAATAGTTGGCAAGACGGCCTGGCACAAAAGGATGGCAGGCAGGAGGGAGATGCAATTCAAGGACACTAGGAGACTGATTACTGACAGTCTAAACAGTGATGATTGACACTTTTTGCAATACTGTTAACAGAAATATGATTGCTGACAACAATTGGCTAGGTGGGGGCCTGGCTCACAGCAGGCTGCAAGGCAGGAGGAAAGTGCGTTTCAATGGCACCAGCAAACTGACGATTCAAATCACAGCAACTATTACCAAAAATTTAAATTTTTAATTATTAGAATACTGTCACAACAAATATGATTGGTGTAAATATTTTTTAAGTAGGCCTGGCACACAGGCTTGGAAGGCTGTAGAAAACTGAATTCAAAGGCACGAGCAAACTGAGGGTTAAGATCATCAACAATAAAGATTTTTTTAATTATAATTAGTAACTATACTGTGACAAATATGATTGCTGACAACAATTGGCTAGGTGGGGGCCTGGCTCACAGCAGGCTGCAAGGCAGGAGGAAAGTGCGTTTCAATGGCACCAGCAAACTATAATTAGTAACTATACTGTGACAAATATGATTGCTGGCAACAATTGGCTAGGTGGGGGCCTGGCTCACAGCAGGCTGCAAGGCAGGAGGAAAGTGCGTTTCAATGGCACCAGCAAACTGACGATTCAAATCACAGCAACTATTAACAAAAATTTAAATTTTTAATTATTAGAATACTGTCACAACAAATATGATTGGTGTAAATATTTTTTAAGTAGGCCTGGCACACAGGCTTGGAAGGCTGTAGAAAACTGAATTCAAAGGCACGAGCAAACTGAGGGTTAAGATCATCAACAATAAAGATTTTTTTAATTATAATTAGTAACTATACTGTGACAAAAAATTAGGATTGGTGTAAATAGTTGGCAAGACGGCCTGGCACAAAAGGATGGCAGGCAGGAGGGAGATGCAATTCAAGGACACTAGGAGACTGATTACTGACAGTCTAAACAGTGATGATTGACAATTTTTGCAATACTGTTAACAGAAATATGATTGCTGGCAACAATTGGCTAGGTGGGGGCCTGGCTCACAGCAGGCTGCAAGGCAGGAGGAAAGTGCGTTTCAATGGCACCAGCAAACTGACGATTCAAATCACAGCAACTATTACCAAAAATTTTAATTTTTAATTATTAGAATACTGTCACAACAAATATGATTGGTGTAAATATTTTTTAAGTAGGCCTGGCACACAGGCTTGGAAGGCTGTAGAAAACTGAATTCAAAGGCACGAGCAAACTGAGGGTTAAGATCATCAACAATAAAGATTTTTTTAATTATAATTAGTAACTATACTGTGACAAAAAATTAGGATTGGTGTAAATAGTTGGCAAGACGGCCTGGCACAAAAGGATGGCAGGCAGGAGGGAGATGCAATTCAAGGACACTAGGAGACTGATTACTGACAGTCTAAACAGTGATGATTGACAATTTTTGCAATACTGTTAACAGAAATATGATTGCTGGCAACAATTGGCTAGGTGGGGGCCTGGCTCACAGCAGGCTGCAAGGCAGGAGGAAAGTGCGTTTCATTGGCACCAGCAAACTGACGATTCAAATCACAGCAACTATTAACAAAAATTTTAATTTTTAATTATTAGAATACTGTCACAACAAATATGATTGGTGTAAATATTTTTTAAGTAGGCCTGGCACACAGGCTTGGAAGGCTGTAGAAAAGTGCAATTCAAAGGCACGAGCAAACTGAGGGTTAAGATCATCAACAATAAAGATTTTTTTAATTTTAATTAGTAACTATACTGTGACAAAAAAATTAGGATTGGTGTAAATAGTTGGCAAGACGGCCTGGTACAAAAGGATGGCAGGCAGGAGGGAGATGCAATTCAAGGACACTAGGAGACTGATTACTGACAGTCTAAACAGTGATGATTGACAATTTTTGCAATACTGTTAACAGAAATATGATTGCTGACAACAATTGGCTAGGTGGGGGCCTGGCTCACAGCAGGCTGCAAGGCAGGAGGAAAGCACGTTTCAATGGCACCAGCAAACTGACGATTCAAATCACAGCAACTATTACCAAAAATTTAAATTTTTAATTATTAGAATACTGTCACAACAAATATGATTGGTGTAAATATTTTTTAAGTAGGCCTGGCACACAGGCTTGGAAGGCTGTAGAAAACTAAATTCAAAGGCACGAGCAAACTGAGGGTTAAGATCATCAACAATAAAGATTTTTTTAATTATAATTAGTAACTATACTGTGACAAAAAATTAGGATTGGTGTAAATAGTTGGCAAGACGGCCTGGCACAAAAGGATGGCAGGCAGGAGGGAGATGCAATTCAAGGACACTAGGAGACTGATTACTGACAGTCTAAACAGTGATGATTGACAATTTTTGCAATACTGTTAACAGAAATATGATTGCTGGCAACAATTGGCTAGGTGGGGGCCTGGCTCACAGCAGGCTGCAAGGCAGGAGGAAAGTGCGTTTCATTGGCACCAGCAAACTGATGATTCAAATCACAGCAACTATTAACAAAAATTTTAATTTTTAATTATTAGAATACTGTCACAACAAATATGATTGGTGTAAATATTTTTTTAAGTATGCCTGGCACACAGGCTTGGAAGGCTGTAGAAAAGTGCAATTCAAAGGCACGAGCAAACTGAGGGTTAAGATCATCAACAATAAAGATTTTTTTAATTTTAATTAGTAACTATACTGTGACAAAAAATTAGGATTGGTGTAAATAGTTGGCAAGACGGCCTGGCACAAAAGGATGGCAGGCAGGAGGGAGATGCAATTCAAGGACACTAGGAGACTGATTACTGACAGTCTAAACAGTGATGATTGACAATTTTTGCAATACTGTTAACAGAAATATGATTGCTGACAACAATTGGCTAGGTGGGGGCCTGGCTCACAGCAGGCTGCAAGGCAGGAGGAAAGTGCGTTTCAATGGCACCAGCAAACTGACGATTCAAATCACAGCAACTATTACCAAAAATTTAAATTTTTAATTATTAGAATACTGTCACAACAAATATGATTGGTGTAAATATTTTTTAAGTAGGCCTGGCACACAGGCTTGGAAGGCTGTAGAAAACTGAATTCAAAGGCACGAGCAAACTGAGGGTTAAGATCATCAACAATAAAGATTTTTTTAATTATAATTAGTAACTATACTGTGACAAAAAATTAGGATTGGTGTAAATAGTTGGCAAGACGGCCTGGCACAAAAGGATGGCAGGCAGGAGGGAGATGCAATTCAAGGACACTAGGAGACTGATTACTGACAGTCTAAACAGTGATGATTGACAATTTTTGCAATACTGTTAACAGAAATATGATTGCTGGCAACAATTGGCTAGGTGGGGCCTGGCTCACAGCAGGCTGCAAGGCAAGAGGAAAGTGTGTTTCATTGGCACCAGCAAACTGACGATTCAAATCACAGCAACTATTAACAAAAATTTTAATTTTTAATTATTAGAATACTGTCACAACAAATATGATTGGTGTAAATATTTTTTAAGTAGGCCTGGCACACAGGCTTGGAAGGCTGTAGAAAAGTGCAATTCAAAGGCACGAGTAAACTGAGGGTTAAGATCATCAACAATAAAGATTTTTTTAATTTTAATTAGTAACTATACTGTGACAAAAAATTAGGATTGGTGTAAATAGTTGGCAAGACGGCCTGGCACAAAAGGATGGCAGGCAGGAGGGAGATGCAATTCAAGGACACTAGGAGACTGATTACTGACAGTCTAAACAGTGATGATTGACAATTTTTGCAATACTGTTAACAGAAATATGATTGCTGACAACAATTGGCTAGGTGGGGGCCTGGCTCACAGCAGGCTGCAAGGCAGGAGGAAAGTGCGTTTCAATGGCACCAGCAAACTGACGATTCAAATCACAGCAACTATTACCAAAAATTTAAATTTTTAATTATTAGAATACTGTCACAACAAATATGATTGGTGTAAATATTTTTTAAGTAGGCCTGGCACACAGGCTTGGAAGGCTGTAGAAAAGTGCAATTCAAAGGCACGAGCAAACTGAGGGTTAAGATCAACACTAAAAAAATTTTTTATTTAAATTAATAACTATACTGTCTGACTGTGACAACAATTATGATTGGTGTAAATAGTTGGCTCGACGGCCTGGCACAAAAGGCTGGCAGTGGTAGGCAGGAGGTAAATTAAATTCAATGGCCCTAGGAGACTGAATATTTGCAGTCCAAAAAATTATGTTTTTTTTTTTATTTATTACTGTTACAAGAATTGTGATTGGTGCCACTAATTGGCTACTTGGGCCTGGCAGACAGGCTGGCAGATATGAGTCGTGGATGGTAGGTAGGGCAGTAATTTAACACAGTATGCTGTGTAAGTGACAAAAACACAGGACTGATAGAAAATTAAGTTACATTACACTAGCAAAATATTTTAAAATTTTAGATTTTAATATTAAAATTATGTTAAGAAGTGCAAAGCACATATGACTCTATGAGTGGTCGCACTGGCTGGCTGCTACGTAGGGCAGCAATTATAACAACAGTATGCTGTGTAAGTCAGATAGACAGTTAGACACAGGCCTGATAGAAAATACAATTAGATTACACTAGCATAATGATTTAAAGACTTTTTTTTGGAAATTTTAAGAAAAAGGTTAAGCACATACATATGAGTCGTGGCTGATAGCCTTGGAAGGGCAGCTATTAAAAACAGTAGGCTATGTGTGTCGGATACACACACGCCTGATAGAAAATACTATTAGATTACACTAGAAAAATGATTGAAATAATTTTTTTGGGGGGGAAATTAAAAAAAGGTTAAACACATATGAGTCGTGGCTCATAGACTAGGGAGGGCAGCAAGTAAACACAGTAGGCTCTCTATGTCAGCAAAACACACAGGCCGGATAGAAAATTAGATTTGATTACACTAGCAAACAAATTTAAACTTTTTTTTTTTTTATATTGAAATTAAGGTGAAAGAAAAATAGATATGAGTGCTGGGTGGCTGCCTGGCACAGACCAATTAACCAAAAGACTGGAAAAAAAGAGGTATATTAATGCTGAGTGAGCCTGACAGACACAGGCATGATAGTAAATGTAATTAGATTACACTAGAAAAATATTTTTTTGTGGGTTTTTTTTAAATTAAAAATAATGTTATAAACGGATATTAACACTGCTGGCTGCTGGCTGGCACAGAGCAATGATCCAGAGTATATGCTGTGTGAGACTGGCCTGATAGAAAATGAAAAAAAATTACACTAGAAAAATAATTATATTTTTGGGTTAGTTAAATTTAAACTAATGTTGTTAGGGAGATATCAGTGGTGGCAGTAGTCACAGCATATGCTGTGAGCCTTAAACACACAGCTGAAAGCCAGGCAAATGCTAATAAAAAACAAACAAACAAACAAAACAAAAAACGGCATGAAATATAGCCCTAAAAAGGGCTTTTTGGGGTGCTGTGCTTGCAGCAGAGATGAGTGGAGTCCTTCTGGACTGTAAATACACTAGCCTAGCTATGTTTTTCCTATTAATGTCAGGAGCAAAAACACAACACGTCCTCTCATTAAAAAAGCAAGGTCGTTATGAGTCTAAAATGGCGGATTCTGAGTAGCTGGGAGTGTCTGTGAGGGAGTGTCTGATGTTGATTGGCTCTAATGTGTCAGGCGGCTGTGACATAAAGGGTCAAAGTTTCCACAATGATGACACATAGGGGCGGATCGAACATCGCCATGTGTTCGCCCACAAACGCGAACGCGAACAACCTATGTTCGCTGTGAACCGTTCGCGGGCGAACAGTTCAGGACATCACTATGTGTGTGTTATGTCAGAAATCTTTTGCAAACATATTTACATGTCCCTAAGTTCCTTTGTTTCTTCTAAACAATGTTGTCTGTCATATCTCTGTGTTTATTTATACCACTATATGTATTTAGTGTAAATTTATTATTATTCTGAGGAATAATTATTCTGCAGGAATAATTGTGAATATAACGTAATCAGGGTATCATATGTATTTATTTGCAATCAATGGAAATTTTAAAAACTACTGTATCTGAATCATGACAGTTTAATGTTAGGTGGGCTGTCCCTTTGAGCTATCAGCTTAAGATTATATTGAATCAAACATAAATTCGAATTTTAAAATCATTGTCTAAAATATTACACTGTGTATCCTAATGTTATCATCAATGTTTATCTTTAATACTAATTTTACATATACATACTTTCAAAGTATAATACACAATGTAACAAATGGCACTTACAAGTTCTAAAGAGTGATGAATGAAGTATCAAGCAATTTGATTAGTTAGTGATAGTTTAAAATGTATATTTTAATCAGATTGGCTGATGTCATAAATCATGTAATTATGCATATTCTAATCAAAAGTGGTTTAAAAATACACTAGTGTGTGGGTTGTTTACGAGTTTGCGTCATAATTGGTGCGAAAAGTGGTGCATCCAATTTTGAGCGAAGTGGAGAGTGGGACTTTTAATACATGGTTTGAACATGGTGCAAATAGATTTTTCCAAAAAAATTAAAAGGAAGTTAGCTATATTATGTTGTGTATTTATTTCATTTTTATCTCTATATCTATTAGTGCAACAAGTTTGGGGCAACATTTTGCAACAAATTTGGAGAAATAATATTGTCCCCTTGCTTTGTAATGAGAGACAAAGTTGTAACATAATCCATTAGTAGTAATGTATTTTTCATGTTTTTCCCTATATCTACTAGTGCACCAAATGTGGCACAATAATATTGTTTGATTTAGAAAAGGTATACAATTTTAATGAAGTTTCTAATTTACTTTTATTATGTAATATACTTTATTCTCTTGCAGCATCTAACATAAGCTTTCTGTGTTTTCAGACTTCCATTGATTTCTATGGCATCCATGGCCTCAAGGCGGTTTAAAAACTAGGTGCGCTGCGTCGGAATAGACGCAAGCATACCTGTTAAATGTTTGATAAATTGAGAAAAGGGTCAAATAGTGTTGAATGTGAATTAGAAACATCTGTAATGATGCAAGCATCGATCTGCGTCAGATAAAGATCGTGGGAGCGTATATTTCGTCACACATTTCAACACTTAACGATCTTGACACTTTGATAACTACGGCGGATCAATCTTGCGACAAATACGACACGGGATTCAAGCGTATTTTCAGTTGACGCTTTGATAAATATCCCCCATTGTCTGTTTGGTACAAATGATCATGGTAAGCCAATCAAACACTAGGATAAATTACCTATCAGCAAATGAGCCTTTGCAGGAACAACACAAGTGATGCAGGTGTACTAGTTTCAAATTAAATTGAAACATCTTTTAGCTCAGATTATTTTTAAGAAACAAAAAATGCAATGTTTAAATGCTGCTATTTTATTGAGATCATAGGTAAAAAAAGAAGAGTACAGTCTCCCTTTAAAGGGATAAAAAAGGTAAAAATTGAAATGTACATGGGTGCATTTTAATTTTAAATAAAAGCATTTTTGAAAGATACTTTCATTAGCAAAAATGTTTCCAGTAATATTTATTATTGTTTTTCAGAGGCATTTATGCATTTGCTGTGAGGACCCATGAAACAGCAATCAAACATAATGGGGTAGGTTTACTAAAGGTCGAGCGGACATGATTCGCTGTCGGCAATTTTGATTGAAATTATTCTAGTGAAATGCTTGTGCAATGCCGCCCCCTGCTCACCGGCGGCCAATAGGCCGCTAGCAGGGGGTGTCAATCATCCCGATTGTATCGGTTCGGGATGATTTAAGTCCACCACCTCAAAGGTGGTGGAGAAGTTGAGGAGCAGCGGTCGTAAGCGAGCCTGAAATGAAGGGCGCAGAAAGCAGCATCCGCTGCTTAATAAATCTACCCCCATGTTTGCTCAGAGAGCTGGTGATTGTGTGTATCTGTAAAGATTTAATTTGTATCATACAAGCCACTGCTGACTCTCTGAAAAGGTGTGGTGTTTGAATGCTGGTGCATGGGCCCTCACAGCATATGTGCCTATGCTGCCGAAAAACAGTAAAAACTTTTACTGGAGGCAATTTTGCAAGTGGAAGTATATTGCAAAAATGTTTATATTACAAATTGAAATGTACTCAGGCATTTCAGTGTTGACCTTTCTATCCTCTTAAGTCACATATGTTATGTAATGCCAGTTCTTCTCTATTGTTAAGCACATGGGGTGATTCTAGATCTTAAAAATTGGTGATTCTCACAAAACTAGATACTTGCCTATCGTGGCCGGACTGTTAGCCGACGGACATTTGGCCGACGGACATTTCGCTGACACACAAGTGACTGTCAGATAACACGAGATAGATAGATAGATAGATAGATTAGATTTTATTGCATTTTGTCAGAGCACCCTTGCATTACAATATTTTTTTGGTGCAGAAAAGTGGGGGTCTGGAAAAGAGGAACAAGAGTGGGAAACTTGAGTTACATAATTGATGCCAATTAGATATCGTTTTATAAAATGATATGCAACCTATCTGTGCAAGAGACAATTCTCTTCCATGGCATACTTTGCCACTGATTTTATTTTGTTTTGAATATTTTATATGTTTAGGTAAAATAATAACTAATATATCCATAAGAAATGTGAGACCATTTAAAATCAAATCTTCTCTATAAATGTATAAAGCAGAAGGTAAACTCTTTTTAAGAAGTTCCCATACTATATACATTTATCTTTTCCTTTTAACTATTTTATCAAGTGTACAGTATGTCTTATGTTCTGCTTCACAGCCCAAATTGGCTCTAAAAATAAAATATAATACAGACTTCTTCTAATACTTTAATGATATTTTGCAGGAAGATCACTTTTGCAAAATAAACAAAATTAAACATAAAGGAGACAGGAGCTTAAATGGACATTATACACTCATTTTTTCTTTGCATAAATGTTTTGTAGATGATCTATTTATATAGCCCATAAAGTTGTTTTTTAAAATAAATGTATAGTTTTGCTTATTTTTAAATAACATTGCTCTGATTTTCAGACACCTAACCAAGCCCCAAAGTTTTATGTGAATACTGTCAGCTACCTTCTCCAGCTTGCTCCTGTGTAAAGGGTCTTTTCATATGCAAAAGAAGGGGGAGGGGGGGAGTGTCTTATTTGCCACTTGCAGTGGGCTTTCCAGCTACATTTTCAACAGAGCCAAGCTGACAGCTTCTAAGTAAGTTTTTAAACAGTTTTATACTGGATTTTTATATCAGTATCTGTGCATCTTATTCTTTATAGTAGTGTCTATTACATGCAGTTATATGAAAATGAGTGTATACTGTCCCTTTAATAAATAATCTCTAAATATTTAGTAAGAATACATGTATTTATATTTTTGATTTCTCATAATCATTATTAGCTTTTGTCATATGAATTTCCCATCTTACAAAATATAATTTGATACTCAAATATATTTCTAGCTGTCTATTTTGTAGAAGAGATTAATTCTAGTACCTATATATATATATATATATATATATATATATATATATATATATATATATATATACAGTATATGTATATACAGTAGCTCACAAAAGTGAGTACACCCCTCACATTTTTGTAAATATTTTATATCTTTTGATGTGACAACACTGAAAAAATGACACTTTGCTACAATGTAAAGTAGTGAGTGTACAGCCTGTATAACAGTGTAAGTTTGCTGTCCCCTCAAAATAACTCAACACACAGTCATTAATGTCTAAAACATTGGCAACAAAAATGAGTACACCCCTAAGTGGAAAAGTCCAAATTGTGCCTTATTAGCCATTTTCCTTCCCGGTATCATGTGACTCATTAGTGTTACAAGATATTGTGTGTGAATGGGGAGCAGGTGTGTTAAATTTGGTGTTATCGCTCTCACACTCTCTCATACTGGTCACTGGAAGTTCAACATGGCACCTCATGGCAAAGAACTCTCTGAGGATCTGAAAAAAAGAATTGTTGCTCTACATAAAGATGGCCTAGACTATAAGAAGTTTGCCAAGACCCTGAAACTGAGCTGCAGCATGGTGGGCAAGACCATACAGCAGTTTCACAGGACAGGTTCCACTCAGAACAGGCCTCGCCATTGTTGACCAAAGAAGTTGAGTGCACGTGCTCAGCGTCATATCCAGAGGTTGCCTTTGGGAAATAGATGCATGAGTGCATCCAGGATTGCTGCAGAGGTTGAAGGGGTGGGGGGTCAGCCTGTCAGTGCTCAGACTATACGCCGCACACTGCATCAAATTGGTCTGCATGGCTGTCGCCCCAGAAGGAAGATGATGCATAAGAAAGCCTGCAAACAGTTTGCTGAAGACAAGCAGACTAAGGACATGGATTACTGGAACCATATCCTGTGGTCCGATGAGACCATGATACACTTATTTGGTTCAGCTGGTGTCAAGCGTGTGTGGCGGCAACCAGGTGAGGAGTACAAACACAAGTGTGTCTTGCCTACAGTCAAGCATGGTGGTGGGAGTGTCATGGTCTGGGCCTGCATGAGTGCTGCCAGCACTGGGGAGCTACAGTTCATTGAGGGAACCATGAATGCCAACATGTACTGTGACAAAATGAAGCAGAGCATGATCCCCTCCCTTCGGAGACTGGGTCGCAGGGCAATATTCCAACATGATAATGACCCCAAACACACATCCAAGATAACCACTGCCTTGTTAAAGAAGCTAAGGGTAAAGGTGATGGACTGGCTAAGCATGTCTCCAGACCTAAACCCTATTGAGCATCTGTGGGGCATCTTCAAATGGAAGGTGGGGGAGCGCAAGGTCTCTAACATCCGCCAGCTCCGTGATGTCGTCATGGAGGAGTGGAAGAGGAATCGATTGTCAACCTGTGAAGCTCTGGTGAACTCCATGCCCAAGAGGGTTAAGGCAGCACTGGAAAATAATGGTGGCCACACAAAATATTGACACTTTGTGCCCAATTTTGACATTTCCACTTAGAGGTGTACTCACTTTTGTTGCCAACGTTTTAGACATTAATGGCTGTGTGTTGAGTTATTTTAAGGGGACAGCACATTTACACTGTTATACAGGCTGTACACTCACTACTTTACATTGTAGCAAAGTGTAATTTCTTTAGTGTTGTCACATGGAAAGATATAATAAAATATTTACAAAATTGTGAGAGTTGTACTCACTTTTGTGGGATACTGTATATATATTGTATATACAGTATCTCACAAAAGTGAGTACACCCCTCAAGTTTTTGTAAATATTTTATTATATCTTTTCATGAACAAAAACTGAAGAAATGACACTTTGCTACAATGTAAAGTAGTGAGTGTACAGCCTGTTTAACAGTGTAAATGTGCTGTCCCCTCCAAATAACTCAAAAGTCCAAACCATTGGCAACAAACGTGAGTACACCCCTAAGTGGAAATGTCCAAATTGGGCCCAAAGTGTCAATATTTTGTGTGGCCACCATTATTTTCCAGCACTGCCTTAACCCTCTTGGGCATGGAGTTCACCAGAGCTTCACAGGTTGCCACTGGAGTCCTCATCCACTCCTCCATGATGACATCACAGAGCTGGTGGATGTTAAAGACCTTGCGCTCCTTCACCTTCCATTTGAGGATGCCCCACAGATGCTCAATAGGGTTTAGGTCTGGAGACATGCTTGGCCAGTCCATCACCTTTACCCTCAGCTTCTTCAGCAAGGCAGTGGTTGTCTTGGATGTGTGTTTGGGGTCATTATCAGGTTGGAATACTGCCCTGCGGCCCAGTCTCCAAAGGGAGAGGATCATGCTTTGCTTCAGTATGTCACAGTACATGTTGACATTCATGGTTCCCTCAATGAACTGTAGCTCCCCAGTGCCGGCAGCACTCACGCAGGCCCAGACCATGACACTCCCACTACCATGCTTGACTGTAGGCAAGACACACTTGTCTTTGTACTCCTCACTTGGTTGCCGTCACACACGTTGACACCATCTAAACCAAATACGTTTATCTTGGTCTCATCAGACCACAGGACATGGTTCCAATAATCCATGTCCTTAGTCTGCTTGTCTTCAGCAAACTGTTTGGGAGCTTTCTTGTGCATCATCTTTAGTATAGGCTTCCTTCTCAGTCAACAGCCATGCAGACCATTTTGATGCAGTGTGGCATATGGTCTGAGCACTGAAAGGCTGACCCCCCACCCCCTCAACCTTTGCAGCAATGCAGGCAGCACTCATACGTCTATTTCCCAAATACACCCTCTGGATATGATGCTGAGCACGTGCACTCAACTTCTTTGGTCGACCATGGCGAGGCCTGTTCTGGGTGGAACCTGTCCTGTGAAACCGCAGTATGGTCTTGCGCACCGTGCTGCAGCTCAGTTTCAGGGTCTTGGCAATCTTCTTATAGCCTAGGCTATCTTTATGTAGAGCAACAATTCTTTTTTCAGATCCTCAGAGAGTTCTTTGCCATGAAGTGCCATGTTGAACTTCCAGTGACCAGTATGAGAGAGTGTGAGAGCGATAACACCAAATTTAACACACCTGCTCCTCATTCACACCTGAGACCATGTAACACTAATGAGTCACATGACACCAGAGAGGGAAAATGGTTAATTGGGCCCAATTTGGACATTTTCACTTAGGGGTGTACTCACTTTCATTGCCAACGATTTAGACATTAATGGCTGTGTGTTGAGTTATTTTGAGGGGACAGCAAATTTACACTGTTATACAGGGTGTACACTCACTACTTTACATTGTAGCAAAGTGTCATTTCTTCAGTCTTGTCACATGAAAAGATATAATAAAATATTTACAAAAATGTGAGGGGTGTACTCACTTTTTGTGAGATACTGTATAGATATTTTGTTGACTGAGAAGAATATATATTATGTGGCTAATAATTTTTTAACCATTATATAAAAAAAAAATATTGCTCTACCAGACACTAAGGAATTTCTTGGTAATTTTCCCCTTCCTACAGATATAATATTAACATTTGCATACCCTGTTTAGTTTGATCTGAACCATACAGTAGCATAGCTTTGAATTAACTTTCATTGTAATTAATGAAACAAGGGTTTACAAAAAATGTAGACCTAGAAGATCTTGGATCTAAAAAAAAAAAACTTAAAAACAAAACATCATAATGTGATTTCAAGAAGCTTCTTTCTAAAGACATTTTTACAAAGTTCTTGGTGCAAAGAAACACACTTATGCACAGAGGGATTTTATTACATCTATCCATTATACACATACAGTGAATGAACATGCAACCAGCCATCTGTCATGTATTTCATTTGCATCAACAAACACCTGCCATGATTTTTTTTTCTTATCTTCTTTTCTGATCTGGAATTTTTACTTTGGTTTATGAAAATACATATATGTTGTTGTTAAATTAAAATCTCATTGCAATGTCCCTCCGAAGATGTATTTGTTTTGAATTCTTTTAGTTTTCTAATGATTTACCATCTTGCAAAACATCTTTATATTTTTGTGTCAAAAATGTGTTATTATTTCTCCTTATAGTGCTGCACCAAGCACTGCTGAGGTATGAGATGCAGATTTTTGGCACCGTCCATCATTAATCATGTTATGATACTGGTTACATTTAACTCCTTGAATTTTTTGTACCTTATTTTAACATGAGATAATAATTTTCCGGAACTTTTTTTTTTTTGCTTCTTAGTAATAATATTGCTAACCTCTTCATAGAAAAATCTTTCACAGATTGTTTATTTTCCTTATGCCTCAGGCACCTAAATTAGACTGAAAATTCTCTTAGCAACTAAACAAGACCCATAAACAAGGTTATATACAAGGTAACATCACTGAGGGGAAAAAAAACTCAATAGCATTGGTTTCTTTTTTTTTTTTTTTAATAAATGCATTTAAAAAAATATTTTGAGGCTGTTATGTAGGGAATATATATATATATATATATATATATATATATATATATATATATATATACACACACACACACATATATATATATATATACACACACACACACATATATATATATATATATACACACACACACACATATATATATATATATATACACACACACACACATATATATATATATATATATATATATATATATATATATATAAACACACACACATACTACATAAAAAAACATCAAAGCCGACAAGATTAAAAAAAAATGTCAATAAAATGCTAAGAAAATATTTAAAAAGTCCAGATATGTGTGTGTGTGGAAAAATTCACACATTTTAAGCACTGAAAGTGATTTTTTTTTTTTCATTTTGTCTTTTCTACTTGGATTCACAACATCTAGGTTTATAATTTTTCATAAAGTGTGAACAATTGAATTTACTTTGAATACTGTCATACTATATTTTCAAACAAAAGAACAGAAAAATAACCAGTGATTTGCTTTCTTTAAAATAATATCCAGATGCTTTGGTAGAAACGGAAAATTAAATCAGCTCATGGGTATACAAAAACATGGTTGTTGAGTGAATTTGTAATAGTACATTAAATAAACATTCTTAGCTCTAACAATGACTAACGAGTGTAGCAACTTGGTTGTGTATGAAGGGTTAAGAAGTATGGTAGCATTTAAATAATATAAATATGTGGTTAAAAAACACACACAATCCAGCAAGTCTACCTACTTATGTTCCTTCTATAAATAGATAGGTTTTGTCACAAAAAAATAATTCCAGTCTCTTGCCTCCATTGTGTGGGTGCAGTTTTTTCCAAAGAATAGTGAGAGTTTTATACAAAAAAATGTATAATATGCAGGGAGGTGGACCTTCTAATTTATTAGATCATATTATTTTGACATCTAGTGTCCCTTGTAACTGTACCTAGTCAGAATGTTAAACAACAGCTTTTATCAAGGAGCAGCCAATGGGAGCTAAAACAAACATTCTTTTGAGTACTTTATACTTAGGCTTACCAGAAGTCCCAGTTTGACTGGGATTGTCCCTGTTTGGAGGTGCTGTCCCAGTGTCCCACCCGATTGTTCATTCTGTCCCAGTCAGTGCTGGGATTACAAATACCGGCAATGTAAAAGCTGGGGTTTTTTTTACATTCTGATTGCAGTTGCCTAGCATAGCTGACATGGGCGGTATTATTACGAAATGCTATACTGTGTACGTCCCTGAGTGCCCCCTCAAAACTCAAAATTAATTGCAAGTACCACACGTCCCTTCGATTGGAAGCCACACTCCTCTTTTTCTGTCTCTTTTCCTACTATTATACAGCAGATGCAAAGAGGTTAAATAGAGATTTAAAAATTAACCTTAGTTGTCCCCCCTAATGAAGCATTCAAGTGCAACAGATCAAATGATTACTCTTTTATATGGGTGAAAAATAAAAGGGAAGGGTGTAAAGGAGAAGCTAATTTTTTTTACATTTTGCTATGGGGCCTAGGGTTTTAGTTATGTCCCATACATGTCAAGAAGTAGCCTCCCATCAATCACCATTCTGCCCCTGCTCTTCAACTACTGACTGTTTATTCAGTTTTATTAGTAAAATCTGGTCATGAATACAGACCAACAGTTTAATGCTTCCATATAACAGTACCTACCTCTATCCCTGTACTATTGCAGGGACTGTATGTGTCTCCTTATGGGCACCATGCTGTTGCATTGGTCATACTAAGGATAATTAACACTGCGAACACAGATGCCAACATGTATATTGTTCAAAATAATATAATTCCTCTACATATGTAGAAATACTAATTTGCATTGCCATATTCTCACCATCTGAGTAGTTTCTGCTTTAATTTCTGACTTTTCCAACCCTAACTACTTTCATATAACTGAATGATCTAGTGCCACTTATTGATACCTTCTATTCCAGTCAGAGCCTATTTTTAAAGAGATTAAATTATGCATTTGTGATTTTTTTTTTAAAATTAGTTCCAGTCGGCAATCACCACGCTCACTTGACCATGCCCCCACTGGCACCACGCCAGGTGGTCCCAGTTTCACCTCTTAAAATTATGGTAAGCCTATTTATACTTTAAAAAAAAAAGCTCTAGAAAATTTTTTGGAGTGCTGAAAAGTATTTCATACTTAAATTTAAAAAAAATATATGTTTTTGCATCACTTGAAATTATGGGTAAACATAATTATCAAAATGTCATGTTTTTCTATTAGATATAAAACATATTGTAACCATCTATGACATCACTGTGATGTATTCTAAACATCATTTTATTGAGATGTTTACTGTCTCTTTTTAAGGATTGAAAAAAGTTAGACAAATTGAAAATGAGTAAAAGAATAGAATGTTAATGTTGGGAAGCTTTTTGAAATTAGGACAAACAATCTCAAGGAATGAGTCTTGTAGATAAGGGTTTTGAGTTTAACTTTTAGTGTGGAGTGCATGGGTTTCTGTGACAACATGCTAAATATAATATGTTCTGTCCATCAGAGTAAAGCTAATGGGCCTCTCTGTATTGCAGATCTCCATTAATCTTGTGTATATGTGTATATATATATATGTGTATATATATATATATATATACAGGTGGCCCTCGTTTTACAACGGTTCAATTTACACCGTTTCAGAATAACAACCTTTTTTTCCAGTCATGTGACTGCTATTGAAAAGCATTGAGAAGCAGTGCATTTATTAAAATAGCCAGTAGGTGGAGCTGTTCGCTTGTGTTGCAGCAAAGCCAAACAAGCTGAAATTAATCAGTTTAACCAGAACTGAGCTATCGAGCAGATTTCAAAGGAACAAGATCTTTCTGTCTATAAATCAGTCCAGATTGGAATGGATAGAAAGAACTGTTTGCAGAAAAATGCAAGCGAAGTCTGTGTTGTGTGATTATTTTATTAGGTTTATAATGCTGTTTAGCAAATGTTTTTGTTTATTTAACTTAGTTTAATTATATATTTTGTGTTGTGTGATTATTTTATTATGTTTATAATGCTGTTTAGCATTTGAAGTCTTCATTTCAAAGCTTTAAAAATAATGTATTAGTTGTTACTTATGACAATTTTGAGGGGGGCCTGGAACCTAACTCCCTCACTTCCCATTGACTTACATTATAAACTGGGTTTTAATTTACAACAGTTTCGATTTACAACCATTCCTTCTGGAACCTAACCCCTGCGCAAACTGAGGGCTACCTGTATATATATATATATATATATATATATATATATATATAAAGAAAAGGACATAGGAGTAATGGCAAGTTTTTAGCTAAGTCACCTTTTATATTAAAGACCATTGTATTCTTCTTCCTTAAAGGGACATTGTACACTATATTTTTCTTTGCATAAATGTTTCTATTTGGGGTTGTTTTTGTAAAAATGTATAAGTTTTACTTAAAGGGAAATGAAACTCATATATTTTCATTCATGATTCAGATAGAGAATACAATTTTAAACCAATTTCCAATTTACTTATATGATCTAATTTGCTTCACTATTTAGATATCCTTTGTTAAAGAAATAGCAATGCACTGGGTGAGTCAATCACACGAGGCATCTATGTGCAGCCACCAATCAGCAGCTACTGAACATATTTAGATATGCTTTTTAACAAATGATATCAACAGAATGAATCAATTTAGATAATAGAGGCAAATTTGAAAGCTGTTTAAAATCGCATCCTCTTTCTAAATAAAAATAAATAAATAAATAAAAAATTGGAGTTTTATGTCCCTTTAATCTTAAATAACATTGTGCCGATTTTCAGACTCCTAACCAAGCCCCAAAGCTGTAGATGTATACAGACTTCAGATTGCTTCTGTTTGTATAATGAGCCTTTTTCATATACAGGGGTGGGGGAAAGGGGCTGCCCCTTTCAGTGGGTGTCCCAGCCTAACCTCATCCACAGTGCTAAAATGGGAGCTTCTAAGTAAGTTTTTAAACAGTTTTATCATGGATTTTTATATCAGTATTTGTGCATATTCTTCTTTATAGTAGTGTCTATTACATCCAGTTATATGAAAATTGGTGTATACTCTCCCTTTAAAGGAACAGCAAATACCTTTTCAATATTTATTTTTTACCCTTTCATGTAATTTAGCTCTGAAAAATTTCTAATTCACAGAACTTGAAATGCACCCTGCAGACTTCTCAAGGCTTATCCTGTTACATGAATTTCGCTAATTGGCTTTAACTGATAACATCTGTAAAACAATTCACTTTATACTAACAATGTCATCGTGGCTAGCCTTGTTGTTTGCAGACTCAAGCCAGGATTTGCTCCTCCAATTAAGCCAAGTGTTAGGTAGAGTTTGGCTTTTGAAATACAATTGCAGTGAACAAGATGTTAAAGGGACATAATACTCATATGCTAAATCACTTGAAACTGATGCAGTATAACTGTAAAAAGCTGACAGGAAAATATCACCTGAGCATCTCTATGTAAAAAAGGAAGATATTTTACCTCACAATTTCATTAGCTCAGCAGAGTAAGTTCTGTGTAAAAAGTTATACTTCACCTGCTCCCAGCTGCAGATAAAAATTAAAAAAATGAAGAAATGAACAGCAGCCAATCAGCATCAGCAGTGCTGAGGTCATGAACTCTTACTGTGATCTCATGAGATTTGACTTAACTCTCATGAGATTTCATAGTAAGCTTCCTTTACCTGATTGGTGAAATAATATGAGAGTGCACGAGGCTCATCCCCTAAGCTGTCCTAGGACAGACACACTAAAATGCTGCTTAGAAATCCTTTACAATGGGAGGTGGCTACTGAGGAACTTTTGAGGTAAAATATCTTTCTTTTTTACATAGAGATGTTCAGGAGATATTTTCTAGTCAGCTTTTTACAGCTATGCTGCATCACTTTCAAGTGTTTAAACATTTGGGTATTATGGCCCTTTAATTTTTTTTTTAAATGTTTGGCCTTGGCTGATATGTTATCTATAGCAACACAACAGAAATATCTTGCAATTGTATTTACAGTGCTTTTAAAGGACTGAAAGCTATATTGTGGCTGCACCAGCAAAACTTTTTTTTACAAATATAAATCAAAGTCTGTAAGAGAAACTTTAACCCCTTAATGACAGCAAAGATATCCTGTACCTCAACTGTGAGTTTTATTCTAAGGGGTTAAATAGCGCGGGTCATACATAGAGGCCCATTTATCAAGCTCCGTATGGAGCTTGAAAGGCCGTGTTTCTGGCGAATCTTCAGACTCGCCAGAAACACAAGTTATGGAGCAGCGGTCTAAAGACCGCTGCTCCATAACCATGTACACCTGCTCTGATGAGGCGGACAGGAATCGCCGCAATTCAACCCGATCGAATATGATCGGGTTGATTGACACCTCCCTGCTGGCGGCCGATTGGCTGCGAGTCTGCAGGGGGCGGCGTTGCACCAGCAGCTCTTGTAAGCTGCTGGTGCAATGCTAAATACGGAGACCGTATTGTTCTCCGCATTCAGCGATGTCTGTTGGACCTGATCCACACTGTTGGATCAGGTCCAACAGACATATGATAAATAGGCCTCATAGTCTGATATAAATTCATATTTTACTGAGTACAATATAATATTCACTAAATGAGAGTTCTATTCATGTTTGACAATTTGTCCATTATCATATTATTATTTTTTTTATTCAGTTTATCTTTCTCCCACCCCCTCCAAGTGTCACAAATGATGAAGTAAACAGGGATATATGTTTATCAATAAAAAAAGTTGCCCTTTATACATTCAATATGCATCAAACAGGATCATGTGCCATTATTCATTGCCATACAAAGTAGTACCTTTGACAGGACTAACAATGCATTTAAAGCTCTCCAGCTTTTCATTTTTGAGTCAGGTCTGAAACAATACAAAGTTATATGGAATAACAAAGTGGTTAAAAGAACAAAAAGTGATACAGAATTTTAAGTACTGGGAAGAAGAAGGTGCATCAGAAAATGATGGTTGGGTCTGAAGTAAACATTACAGTGAGTTCTAAAATAGCCACAGTATAAGTAAATATTCCAGTGAAGATACATTTTATAAAAGAAAACATAAAATATTTTCTTAAATGCATGCTTAACCCTTTAACTGCTGAGTCATGTCCACCCATGTGCTGAGCCATTTTGAAGTTTTTAGATGCTGCTCACACTCACAGTGAAGGTAATTTTTCAGTGAGAAACCCACACATATTATATATACGTTTTTTTCAGCAGACCCTGCAGATTCACGTTATACAATTTTATGTATATATTAAGACGTGAGAACTCAACAGAAAAATATGTAAAAAAATAAAAAATAAACATATTTTTAAAAAATAATAATATTAATAAACAATGTTGTAAAAATAGTTTTTTTTTTTTTTTTAAATTCTATTGTAAAAAGAAGAAGGGGTTATCCACATATAATAAAGGCCCTTTGGGTATATGTATATAGGTTCGATGTGCGAGTGGGGGCACCCATGAGCAACTACTCAAATAAATGCTCATTTATACATGCCAGGTCACTATTACCACAGTGACCACCTGGTTATAAAAAATGTGTATTGGGGCTTTATTTTAAAGAGGGGCTTCTGGCTGTTAAAACAAGGGGTTATGGGTGTCTCTAGGTCTTTTTGATGACCTGTTATAAGTGACTAGCGATTCTCAGTCTGCAAACAGTGTGGGGATTTTTTAATTTATTTTTTATAGCTTGGTGGTTTAACGTTTCCTTTTAAATGGTGGGGGTTTCTAGGATATAAGGCAGCTGAGGGGTTTAAATACTTACCTCCCTGTCCAAAATACATACCCCTCATCCAGCTTCCTTAAAATGAAGGTCAATTTAGATGAATTAGTGCCCATTTTTTTTTTTTTATAAATAAATCTTTTATTGAGATTCTTGAGAAAGGAAAAGAACGGTACAATTTAAGTACATACGCAATACAACATAAACAGTCATATATCACGTTGTTACTTTGTACATCGATCTGCGCATCAGTTTGTCTAAATGCTTGAATGTGAAAATCTGCTATATAATAGTGTAACCTTTAACATGAGAATCTCTAATTTTCAGTTAACACTCTTGACAATGCAAGATATATGATAAACCAATGGTTAGTGTGACGGTCACAAAACAACCAACTGATATAGGAAAATCTCATTTTGTCTCTACTATAACCATAACAATGTGATATCATTCCAGTTTGTATGCTGCACATTAAAATGTATCATAACTTTCAGGACTGCTCAAGCTTGGTTACCAAAGACCCAAATAGGATCCCTAAAGTCTTATGATATATCACAGAGTCGATACAAGTTCTGTATCAATATGTCTGCATAGTAATGTTAAAAGCAAAAACAGCGGGTAAACACCACTTAACAAATAGGGGGAGGGGGGCGGAGAAGAGAATGTTGGGAGCCAAAGGGAATTGATAGTGTTAATATTCTATCTTGAGGTGATGGTACTACTCCTAGGTTATAATAGTGTAGAGATAAAGGAGTGGGCTACTTATAAGAAAGTACTTTAGGCTATGAGGTGGCAGTGATATTATTGGGATATAATGCTTCCCCTACTGCAGTACCTAATTATTTTAAGTATAAGAAACCAGAACACCAAGGCCTAGATTTGGAGTTCGGCGGTAAAAGGGCTGTTAACGCTCCGCGGGTTTTTTTCTGGCCGCACCATAAATTTAACTCTGGTATCGAGAGTTCAAACAAATGCTGCGTTAGGCTCCAAAAAAGGAGCGTAGAGCATATTTACCGCAAATGCAACTCTCGATACCAGAGTTGCTTACGGACGCGGCCGGCATCAAAAACGATTCTCCCATAGGAAACAATGGGGCAGTTTGAGCTGAAAAAAAACCTAACACCTGCAAAAAAGCAGCGTTCAGCTCTTAACGCAGCCCCATTGTTTCCTATGGGGAAACACTTCCTACGTCTGCACCTAACACTCTAACATGTACCCCGAGTCTAAACACCCCTAACCTTACACTTATTAACCCCTAATCTGCCGCCCCCGCTATCGCTGACCCCTGCATTACACTTTTAACCCCTAATCTGCCGCTCCGTAAACCGCCGCCACCTACGTTATCCCTATGTACCCCTAATCTGCTGCCCTAACATCGCCGACCCCTATGTTATATTTATTAACCCCTAATCTGCCCCCCACAACGTCGCCGACACCTGCCTACACTTATTAACCCCTAATCTGCCGAGCGGACCTGAGCGCTACTATAATAAAGTTATTAACCCCTAATCCGCCTCACTAACCCTATCATAAATAGTATTAACCCCTAATCTGCCCTCCCTAACATCGCCGACACCTACCTTCAATTATTAACCCCTAATCTGCCGACCGGAGCTCACCGCTATTCTAATAAATGTATTAACCCCTAAAGCTAAGTCTAACCCTAACACTAACACCCCCCTAAGTTAAATATAATTTTTATCTAACGAAATAAATTAACTCTTATTAAATAAATGATTCCTATTTAAAGCTAAATACTTACCTGTAAAATAAACTCTAATATAGCTACAATATAAATTATAATTATATTATAGCTATTTTAGGATTAATATTTATTTTACAGGCAACTTTGTAATTATTTTAACCAGGTACAATAGCTATTAAATAGTTAAGAACTATTTAATAGTTACCTAGTTAAAATAATAACAAATTTACCTGTAAAATAAATCCTAACCTAAGATATAATTAAACCTAACACTACCCTATCAATAAATTAATTAAATAAACTACCTACAATTACCTACAATTAACCTAACACTACACTATCAATAAATTAATTAAACACAATTGCTACAAATAAATACAATTAAATAAACTATCTAAAGTACAAAAAATAAAAAAGAACTAAGTTACAGAAAATAATAAAATATTTACAAACATAAGAAAAATATTACAACAATTTTAAACTAATTACACCTACTCTAAGCCCCCTAATAAAATAACAAAGCCCCCCAAAATAAAAAATTCCCTACCCTATTCTAAAATACAAATATTACAAGCTCTTTTACCTTACCAGCCCTGAACAGGGCCCTTTGCGGGGCATGCCCCAAGAATTTCAGCTCTTTTGCCTGTAAAAAAAAACATACAATACCCCCCCCCCAACATTACAACCCACCACCCACATACCCCTAATCTAACCCAAACCCCCCTTAAATAAACCTAACACTAATCCCCTGAAGATCTTCCTACCTTGTCTTCACCATACCAGGTTCACCGATCCGTCCTGGCTCCAAGATCTTCATCCAACCCAAGCGGGGGTTGGCGATCCATAATCCGGTGCTCCAAAGTCTTCCTCCTATCCGGCAAGAAGAGGACATCCGGACCGGCAAACATCTTCTCCAAGCGGCATCTTCTATCTTCTTCCATCCGATGACGACCGGCTCCATCTTGAAGACCTCCAGCGCGGATCCATCCTCTTCTTCCGACGACTAGACGACGAATGACGGTTCCTTTAAGGGACGTCATCCAAGATGGCGTCCCTCGAATTCCGATTGGCTGATAGGATTCTATCAGCCAATCGGAATTAAGGTAGGAATTTTCTGATTGGCTGATGGAATCAGCCAATCAGAATATAGTTCAATCCGATTGGCTGATCCAATCAGCCAATCAGATTGAGCTCGCATTCTATTGGCTGTTCCGATCAGCCAATAGAATGCGAGCTCAATCTGATTGGCTGATTGGATCAGCCAATCGGATTGAACTATATTCTGATTGGCTGATTCCATCAGCCAATCAGAAAATTCCTACCTTAATTCCGATTGGCTGATAGAATCCTATCAGCCAATCGGAATTCGAGGGACGCCATCTTGGATGACGTCCCTTAAAGGAACCGTCATTCGTCGTCTAGTCGTCGGAAGAAGAGGATGGATCCGCGCTGGAGGTCTTCAAGATGGAGCCGGTCGTCATCGGATGGAAGAAGATAGAAGATGCCGCTTGGAGAAGATGTTTGCCGGTCCGGATGTCCTCTTCTTGCCGGATAGGAGGAAGACTTTGGAGCACCGGATTATGGATCGCCAACCCCCGCTTGGGTTGGATGAAGATCTTGGAGCCAGGACGGATCGGTGAACCTGGTATGGTGAAGACAAGGTAGGAAGATCTTCAGGGGATTAGTGTTAGGTTTATTTAAGGGGGGTTTGGGTTAGATTAGGGGTATGTGGGTGGTGGGTTGTAATGTTGGGGGGGGGGTATTGTATGTTTTTTTTTACAGGCAAAATAGATGAAATTCTTGGGGCATGCCCCGCAAAGGGCCCTGTTCAGGGCTGGTAAGGTAAAAGAGCTTGTAATATTTGTATTTTAGAATAGGGTAGGGAATTTTTTATTTTGGGGGGCTTTGTTATTTTATTAGGGGGCTTAGAGTAGGTGTAATTAGTTTAAAATTGTTGTAATATTTTTCTTATGTTTGTAAATATTTTATTATTTTCTGTAACTTAGTTCTTTTTTATTTTTTGTACTTTAGATAGTTTATTTAATTGTATTTATTTGTAGCAATTGTGTTTAATTAATTTATTGATAGTGTAGTGTTAGGTTAATTGTAGGTAATTGTAGGTAGTTTATTTAATTATTTTATTGATAGGGTAGTGTTAGGTTTAATTATTTCTTAGGTTAGGATTTATTTTACAGGTAAATTTGTTATTATTTTAACTAGGTAACTATTAAATAGTTCTTAACTATTTAATAGCTATTGTACCTGGTTAAAATAATTACAAAGTTGCCTGTAAAATAAATATTAATCCTAAAATAGCTATAATATAATTATAATTTATATTGTAGCTATATTAGGATGTATTTTACAGGTAAGTATTTAGCTTTAAATAGGAATTATTTATTTAATAAGAGTTAATTTATTTCGTTAGATAAAAATTATATTTAACTTAGGGGGGTGTTAGTGTTAGGGTTAGACTTAGCTTTAGGGGTTAATACATTTATTAGAATAGCGGTGAGCTCCGGTCGGCAGATTAGGGGTTAATAATTGAAGGTAGGTGTCGGCGATGTTAGGGAGGGCAGATTAGGGGTTAATACTATTTATGATAGGGTTAGTGAGGCGGATTAGGGGTTAATAACTTTATTATAGTAGCGCTCAGGTCCGCTCGGCAGATTAGGGGTTAATAAGTGTAGGTAGGTGTCGGCGACGTTGAGGGGGGCAGATTAGGGGTTAATAAATATAACATAGGGGTCGGCGATGTTAGGGGTAGCAGATTAGGGGTACATAGGGATAACGTAGGTGGCGGCGATTTGCGGTCGGAAGATTAGGGGTTAATTATTTTAAGTAGCTTGCGGCGACGTTGTGGGGGGCAAGTTAGGGGTTAATAGATATAATACAGGGGTCGGCGGTGTTAGGGGCAGCAGATTAGGGGTACATAAGTATAACGTAGGTGGCGGTCGGCAGATTAGGGGTTAAAAATTTTAATCGAGTGGCGGCGATGTGGGGGGACCTCGGTTTAGGGGTACATAGGTAGTTTATGGGTGTTAGTGTACTTTAGGGTACAGTAGTTAAGAGCTTTATAAACCGGCGTTAGCCAGAAAGCTCTTAACTCCTGCTATTTTCAGGCGGCTGGAATCTTGTCGTTAGAGCTCTAACGCTCACTGCAGAAACGACTCTAAATACCGGCGTTAGGAAGATCCCATTGAAAAGATAGGCTACGCAAATGGCGTAGGGGGATCTGCGGTATGGAAAAGTCGCGGCTGAAAAGTGAGCGTTAGACCCTTTAATCACTGACTCCAAATACCAGCGGGCGGCCAAAACCAGCGTTAGGAGCCTCTAACGCTGGTTTTGACGGCTACCGCCGAACTCTAAATCTAGGCCCAAGCCAGTTATTGGCTTGATGCTTATGTTTAAGTACTTAAGGGTAGGGCTTACCTAGTATTTCAAGTATCAATAGGTGTCTGTGAATATAAATGCAAACAAATCACCACTGTATATATAGATTATACTCTCTATTACTGTATGTACCCATAGTTCATGTCACTTGTTGCTGCTGGACCATAATGAGACCTTAGTACAGGGAGTAGTTATAGGATGTGAGATAATCCTTTGCTGATATTTTATATTTTTATTCGCAGTTCCTATGCTCTTTCTATAATTTAGTATTCAATATGTTGCACTGTCTTGGCTGCTAACAGCTCAGTTGTATAGTAAACATGAAGAGATAAAAATCTGCAGTATAAACTATATTTCTATCTATGCCAATATGATCTAATTCAGTCCACCATATTGTACTAATAATGTACACCTTAATTGATCTCTGTGAGATAGATCTTTGCAGGATGGTAATTAGATTATTCTGAGATGTACAGTATCACATACCCTTGAAATGTCATTGCTGGATAAATGTGCATTTTTAAACAGGATAAACAAACTTGTTATAAAAAGACAAGCAAAGCTCAGAGTGTACCTTTCTGGCAATTTAAGACCTATACAGTTAGTCCCAAACCAGCACAGGTACTGATATACAAGATATAGAGTGAACAACAGCCTAAAGCCTTTGATTGTACAGAAATATAAAAAAGTTATCGCAATGTACATTTATAATTTGTTGCATAATAAGGTCATGCTACATCAATCAACTATGGTGTGCAAGAGATACCATGCTGTAGTATGCTAAACATGCATTATATGTAATCAATGCTCATGACCTTTTACCAATGTGTTGATGCTATACAGAGCCTAAAAGCTATGGTATATTAGGGCCATGAAACAAAAACAAATCAAATAGATGTATTGCAGGTATAACGTTAAATGAGCCTTTACATAAGGCTTACAGCGGAAACCCCTTAATAACTTGCTAGACACAATGCATTTAGAGTCAGGGGATTCAATGGGACTTCAATGGCCAAATTGAGTGCTGAATCTGTTCACTCACGGCTAAATTACGTGAGGTGCTGGGGATTTATCCTACTCCGGTCCTTGGACAGAGCATTTTTATTAATTACAGTGAGTCCTCACTATCGGCAATAACCATTGGGTACTCCTCAGGGTATTCCGACCCCCCCCATCTGTATTACTCCGACAATGCTGGTGTGGGGAGAGCTATCCTTAACCATCTGTAGTTGGTATGTCAGGGATCTCTCATGAGGAGCAATGGGGGGTTCCACCTCAAATAGAAGGCTGACGGTCCGCTGTTGCATCACAAGTTCTGACTCCAGATCCACAGCCTGTTCAAGCCCAAGGCTCTTCGCCATTTCCAGTACTCTCCATCTCGGTCCTACAACCAGCTCAGGCTCTCCGTGTTGTCTGTACTTGCCATGTATGGCAATATCTCTGCTATCTGATAAGGCACTTGCTGTGTTGGCATGTGGTTCTTCATTAAGCATTGTAGCGTGAGGAGCCCTAATTGCATTTTTTAAAGTGACCACAAGTGCCTCCTGGTGATGATCAAGTTGAGAGCACAATGCTTTTAAGAGGGAAGTTACCAGCTTCATGGAGAGACTTTTATGTATATATACGTGCAGCTGTAAGCCTGTCTTCTCACTTTCAATTTTAATGGTAGGCTGAGGAATCTGGAGTCCAGTTACTGTCGCCGTATGCTCAGAGTCCCACTCAGCAATGAGTCTCAATATTGTGGGTGATCATTTCCTTAGTAGATGATGCAGCTAGATTGTATATCTTTGTGGTAGGCCACGATCACTTCTGCATGCTTTTGCTCCAGAGCCAGCTATTACACTGCCAAATCATCTGCTCTCATACTCTCGCCAGGTCTCTGATGAATTGTAGGGGTTTACAGATCCAGTTATATGGAGGCAGGTGTCGAAGAACCCCTTTAGTAGCAAGATTTTACACAGAGCTCTCCTAACATGCATCCGCTCAGTATGGCGGCTAGCTCCGCCCCCCTAGTGCCCGGTTTTTAATAAACCTATTAAAAACAAGGGCACATTAATTCATTAAAATTGACATTTCACTCCTTTTCTTCAAAAACGTACCTTTTAATCCTGACAGCCACTGCAACGCTTCCTCCGCCCGTCGCAAGCCCTCTTCGAGGGTCCAAAATGACGAATCCGGCTTCCTCCATTGGAGGAAGCCGGATTTGTCATTTCTGACGTAAGAAGAGGCATCCTACGGCTGGGGGAATCGCTGAAGCGGCTTTCAGGATTAAAAGGTACGTTTTTGAAGAAAAGGAGTGAAATGTCAATTTTGATGAATTAAAGTGCCCTTGTTTTTAATAGGTTTATTAAAAACCGGGCACTAATTCATCAAAATTGACCTTCACTTTAAGCCTCATGGAGCTGTTGCTTTACTTCCTGGTTTCTGGGATTTGGTGACATCACCCGACATGGGGAAAAATGTATCAAAGTGAGAATAAGAAAATTCTCATGCTTGTCATAAAAACAAGCTCACAAATGATATCCCCATATTTATTAAAGGTTATGCGACAATAAAGTTGCAACTTTTCATATGTGCGAACAAATTGACTAACGATCTTTCGCAAGTCATTCATATATGCAAATAAGTTGTCTGGAAATGTCTAATTCTTTTATTAATCTCTTTTAACATTTTAAAATGCCCTTATATATTCTCAGTTCTCATATATTTATGAAAAGTGGCACATGCAATATTCACTGTTTTTAATCTCGTCAATATGTAGGTTGCAAGATCGTGAAAGAGAAAGAGCGATGTTGTTTTCTGGAGCCGTAATGGTTGTATTTAGGGTTAGAAATTGCTTACAACAAGGCACAGAACCTGAAGAATAATAAGTAATTAAATAACAAAATGGTATATACAGATTTATAAAAAGTTAAATAATTTAAAGTACAATCAAAATGCAACTCCAAATCTGAAAAAGTTGGGACAGTATGGAAAATGCAAAAAACAATCAAAAGAGTCATTTGAAAATTCAGTTCACTTTGTACTATAATGAAAACACATTCGGCTAGATTACGAGTCTTGCGTTAGCCTTTAAAAAAGCAGCGTTGAGAGGTCCCAACGCTGCTTTTTAACGCCCGCTGGTATTACGAGTCAGGCAGGAAAGGGTCTACCGCTCACTTTTTTCCTCGATTTTAGCATACCGCAAATCCCCTTACGTCAATTGCGTATCCTATCTTTTTAATGGGATTTGCCTAACGCCGGTATTACGATCACCTGAAAAAGTGAGCGGTAGACCCTCTCCTGTCAAGACTCCTACCACATTTAAAAGTCAGTAGTTAAGAGTTTTATGGGCTAACGCCGGAACATAAAGCTCTTAACTAAAGTGATAAAAAGTACACTAACACCCATAAACTACCTATTAACCCCTAAACCGAGGACCCCCCCACATCGGAAACACTTAACTAAAATGTTTAACCCCTAATCTGCCGACAGGACATCGCTGCCACTTTAATAAATATATTAACCCCTAAACCGCCGCACTCCAGCCTCGCAAACACTAGTTAAATTTTATTAACCCCTAATCTGCCATCCCTAATATCACCGACACCTACCTACATTTATTAACCCCTAATGTGCCACCCACAACGTCGCTGCTACTATATTAAATTTATTAACCCCTAAACCTAAGTCTAACCCTAAGTCTAACCCCCCTAACTTAAATATAATTTAAATACATCTAAATAAATTGACTACAATTAAATAAATTAATCCTATTTAAAACAAAAATACTTACCGATAAAATAAACCCTAAACTAGCTACAATATAACTAATAGTTACATTGTAGCTAGCTTAGGATTTTTTTATTTTACAGCTAAGTTTGTATTTATTTTAACTAGGTAGAATAGTTACTAAATAGTTATTAACTATTTAATAACTTCCAAGTTAAAATAAATACAAATTGACCTGTAAAATAAATCCTAACCTAAATTACAATTAAACCTAACACTACACTATCATTAAATTAATTAAATAAATTACCTACAATTACCTACAATTAACTACAATTAAAATAAACTTAAGTACAAAAAAAACACTAAATTACAGAAAATAAAAAAATAATTCCAATTTTTTTAAACTAATTACACCTAATCTAATCCCCCTAATAAAATAAAAAAGCCCCCCAAAATAATAAAATACCCAAATTACAATTACAAATAGCCCTTAAAATGGCCTTTTGCGGGGCATTGCCCCAAAGTAATCAGCTCTTTTACCTGTAAAAAAAAATACAATACCCCCCCAACATTAAAACCCACCACCCACATACCGAACCCTACTCTAAAACCCACCCAATCCCCCCTTAAAAAACCTAACACTACCCCCTTGAAGATCTCCCTACCTTGTGCCGTCTTCACCCAGCCGGGCACAAGTGGATGTCCAGAGGAGCAGAAATCTTCATCCAGTCCGGGCAGAAGAGGACATCCAGACCTGCAGAAGTCTTCATCCAGATGGCATCTTCTATCTTCTTCCATCCGGAGCGGGTCCATCCCCCCTTAAAAAAACCTAACACTACCCCCTTGAAGATCTCCCAACCTTGAGCCGTCATCACCCAGCTGGGCACAAGTGGACCTCCAGAGGGGCAAAAGTCTTCATCCGATCCAGCCAGAAGAGGACCTCCAGACCGGCAGAAGTCTTCATCCAGGTGGCATCTTCTATCTTCTTCCATCCGGAGCGGAGCGGGTCCATCTTGAAGACATCCGACGCGGAGCATCCTCTTCCATCCGACGGTGACTGAAGAATGAAGGTTCCTTTAAGTGACGTCATCCAAGATGGTGTCCCTTCAATTCCGATTGGCTGATAGAATCCTATCAGCCAATCGGAATTAAGGTAGGAAAAATCCTATTGGCTGAAGCAATCAGCCAATAGGATTGAAGTTCAATCCTATTGGCTGATACAATCAGACAATAGGTTTGAGCTTGCATTCTATTGGCTGATTGGAACAGCCAATAGAATGCGAGATCAATCCTATTGGCTGATTGCATCAGCCAATAGGATTTTTTTCCTACCTTAACTCCGATTGGCTGATAGAATCCTATCAGCCAATTGGAATTCAAGGGACGCCATCTTGGATGACGTCACTTAAAGGAACCTTCATTCTTCAGTCGCCGTCAGATGGAAGAGGATGCTCCGCGTCGGATGTCTTCAAGATGGACCCGCTCCGCTCCGGATGGAAGAAGATAGAAGATGCCACCTGGATGAAGACTTCTGCCGGTCTGGAGGTCCTCTTCTGGCTGGATCGGATGAAGACTTTTGCCCCTCTGGAGGTCCACTTGTGCCCAGCTGGGTGATGACGGCTCAAGGTTGGGAGATCTTCAAGGGGGTAGTGTTAGGTTTTTTAAAGGGGGGATTGGGTGGGTTTTAGAGTAGGGTTGGGTGTGGGTGGTGGGTTTTATTGTTATGGGCGTATTGTATTTTATTTTACATGTAAAAGAGCTGATTACTTTGGGCAATGCCCCGCAAAAGGCCCTTTTAAGGGCTATTTGTAATTTAGTATAGGGTAGGGAATTTTATTATTTTGGGGGGCTTTTTTATTTTATTAGGGGGATTAGATTAGGTGTAATTAGTTTAAAAGAATTGTAATTCTTTTTTTATTTTCTGTAATTTAGTGGGGGGTTTTTTGCACTTTAGTTTATTTAATTTAATTGTAGTTAATTGTAATTAATTGTAGGTAGTTTAAGTAATTTATTTAATGATAGTGTAGTGTTAGGTGTAATTGTAACGTAGGTTAGGATTTATTTTAAAGGTATATTTGTATTTATTTTAACTAGGAAGTTATTAAATAGTTAATAACTATTTAATAACTATTGTACCTAGTTAAAATAAATACAAACTTAGCTGTAAAATAAAAATAAACCATAAGCTAGATACAATGTAACTATTCGTTATATTGTAGCTATCTTAGGGTTTATTTTATATGTAAGTATTTAGTTTTGAATAGGAATAATTTATTTCATTGTAGAAATGTTATTATGAATATTTAAAATTATATTTAAATTAGGGGGGGTTAGGGTTAGACTTAGCTTTAGGGGTTAATAACTTTATTATAGTGGCGGCAACGTTGGTGGCGGCAGATTAGGGGTTAATACATTTAATATAGTTGCAGCGACGTTGGGGGGGCAGATAAGGGGTTAATATATAAAATGTAGGGTTCAGCGATGTTAGGGGCAGTAGATTAGGGGTTCATAAGTATAATGTAGGTGGCGGTGGTGTCCGGAGCGGCAGATTAGGGGTTAATAATATAATGTAGGCGTCGGCGATGTCGGGGACGGCAGATTAGGGGTTAATAAGTGTAAGATTAGGGGTATTTAGACTCGGGGTTTATGTTAGGGTGTTAGGTGCAGACATAAAATGTATTTCCCCATAGGAATCAATGGGGCTGCGTTTGCAGCTGAACGCTGCTTTTTTGCAGGTGTTAGACTTATTTTCAGCCGGCTCTCCCCCATTGTTTCCTTTGGGGAAATCGTGCACGAGCACGTTTTTCCAGCTTACTGCTACCGTAAGCAGCTCTGGTATTGAGGTGAGAGGTGGAGCTAAATTTTGCTCTACGCACACCTTTTTGCGGCTAACGCCAGGTTTAGAAAAACCTGTAATACCAGCGTTGTCTTAAGGGAGCGGTGAAAAAAAAAGCTTGTTAGCAACGCACCCCTGTTACCACAAAACTCGTAATCTCGCCGATTGTTAACAATTGTGCTAGTAATAAGAACAAAGATAAGCTACAATAAATGGGCAACCTTCCTCAAGGAAAAAGCACCAAAGAAGGGGCAAAAGGGGCGTATTATGGCCTAGGCCAACAAGGCCCATGCCTAGGGCAGCAGATTTGGGAGGGGCAGCACATCTGCCCTATCCTCTCTCTAAAAGCCAGCACACAATACAGTGAGTGATAAAGTGCAAGCTAAAATGCAACACAAGGCACGTGTACTAATTAAGGTCGCTCTTCACAGCCAGTGCTCCTTTAAACCGTTGCTTCATTTAGAGCCGTCGGCATTTTTGTAGTGGAAGTGTTCCTGGAGATATGCTTACAAGGTGAGGCTGGAGGAGAAGACCTTGTGTCGATATGCTGCCTCCCCTTGTCAGCTTTGGTGGGTCTGCGAGCGCAGTGCTTTTTGCAGGTCTTAGTAACTAACAGACTGGATGTGTATGTGCACTGCTTAGATCAGCTTGTGATGTCTAATCATAAACTCTCAGCGCTAATGTATGTTAGCTACTAATAGCTTTCTCTGCATTCATGAACCCACAGAGTAAATAGTAAACGGACACCTAAAATGTTTCATTACTTAAATGATGGTAATTACTGTATGTTGTGCATGTAAAGGGCAGTGGTTGTTTTAAAGTGTATTCTTCTTTCCCTCCCTTCTTCTCTACCTTCTTTCCCTTTCTCCCTCCCTCCCTCAACTTCTTCCCATCTTTCTTTCTCTCTCTTCTGTTCTTCCCTTCTTTCTCTCAACTCCCTCCCTTTCTCCCTTCTTCCACTCCTTTGTTTCCCTCCCTTCTTTCCCTCCCCCCTTTTCTCCTCTCCCTCTTCCCTTTTCTCTTCTCTCTCTCTCCCTCTCTCACTCCCTTCTTTTCTTTCCCTCCCTTTTCTCCCCTCCCCTTATTTTCTCTCCCTTCTCTCAGGGAGAAAAAGGTATGAGATTAATGCAATTCAACCCACCTGTATGCAAGTGTTTTTCTAGCCCATTTTCTTTTAAAATTGTTATGTCAAACAAAACAAAAACATTTTATACACTCACCCAAAAAAATATTAAGGGGGGGGGGCAGCAGAATTTTGAGTGCCTAGGGAAGCACAAAACCTAAATACACCACTGGGCAAAAGAAAAATAACTTTAATAATATATAAGAAATAACATTATTACAAACAATCCCATAATTAATGTATCCTGTTACAATAGATAAAAACAATAAAACCATTTACAGGTGGCTAAAGTTAGGATGGATAATTAAAGTGAAAATTATATTTTCACAAGAAAACTAGATCAGCCATTCGCTTGACATCGCAAAATCTTTGCCCAAAAAATATCTCCCTAGATTTTTTATAAATCACCTTAATATCTCTATGCAAAAAAAGGAAGATATTTTACCTCAAAATTTCCTCAGTAGCCACATCCCATTGTTTGACCTGCAATGGAGCATACATCTGGCATGTGCAGGAATAATGGATAACGGTGATTCGCATAGTGAAGGGGAGAGACACCGTATGTCTTCTGAGTTGATTGTAGACGTGAGTACTTACCTTGTAAACCATAAACCATTAAATTGCTCAATATTCTATATGAGAAAGAGGACTTTAAAATACCGTATACACAGCATGACCGCTTAATTACTTACACACATATGCTTGGAAATGAAAGCAGTAAAAAGTATTGAGCGTTACCGTCTATTCACCTTTATGTTAATAGGAGCTACCTTAACACACACACTTAGGAATTCTATCAGCAAGACTTTCTTTGCAAATTGATCATTCGATCTCTAAGCTTTAATTCTGGGGATCACCAGTATACTGGGATGATATTTACTTAACCCTTTGCAAATTGGGATGTTTATTGCGCTATACTTTAGGACATGAATTATGTGAAGTATCAGTTTATTAAATTAAATTCAATGTTATTCACTGCTTGATAAATTTGTATTTATTTTCAGCAGTTCAGTAGTTTATTCATTTTCCTCTGACCTTGAAATGTAATTTTTATAAGTAGTATTCTGTCACAGTGCCGGATAAGATTGGCTTTTGTTCTTGGTCTATTCTGACTTGACCTTCTTTCTCTCTTACTTGTTCTGTCTTTATTTAATTATTTAATCTTCTCACAATCTCTGTGCACCTTTACCCTGCCTATAAGAATGTTTTGAGATGGTAGAGCAAAATGTCTTTTGACATATAACTGAATATATCTTTGGTGCAGATAGTTTGTATTAAATATATCTATATATATATATAAATATATATATATATATATATATATATATATATATATAATATATAGAGAACAAATGGTCGATATAAATGAGAATATAATTAGTAGAATATTGTAACTTCAAAAAATATGGTGCAGACCCTATATAATTACATGAAAACAAAAACTATAAGAAGAAGAGAATGTGACATCTTATTAAATGTACCATCAAAAAAGATAGGGAATCAAGCACTCTTTTAAGCAAAAAATATGAATATTTATTATGGTCACATAATAATGACGCATATCATAAGGTCAATTGTGGGATATATATATACCTCAAATTATTGGTGGTATAATAACATCAGTATGTACATATAATACCTTTCAGAAACAACATACATTGCCATATATATTGCTAAAATCACGTGAGTAACAGTTATAACCATTTTGTAAGACACATTAAGCTTAAGCCGAATAAAGACATGTAACGTACCTAGTATAGTGTGTCACTGCCACTACACCCCAGCGGCACACAGTAGTCCCCAGACAAATATCAAGGAGCGAAAAACTGGACAGGTTCAATATAGGGATCTAAGTGAAACGTGACACCTTAATAAAGTGTATAGGAAAGTTCTTTATCTTCCATAATTTGCAACAGGCAGTCTCTACAAAACCGGCTCCTGAATTAAATGACCCTCCACATTGCGGTACTTATAAGAGACCTGCTGGTTTGGAGAGCATTAGCAAGAAATCAAAATAGAGATGAGTTGCTGTTCAAAAAAAAGAGAGAAAGGATTCCATGATCAGACTGATAACCAATTATAACTGTCATTGGAAAACAATAAAAATGATTTTACAAAAGCACTGGTCTGTCCTGGCCAGCGATGTAAATATAGCATCTGAAGTAGGGATCTTCCCTAATCTGACAGCCAAACGAGCCATTAATATAAGAGATAGACTTGTCAATAGTCAATTTGTTCCATCCCCTTCTAAACATGATTTGATTACAAAATACATACCTAATGGCATGTGGCAAATGTGTGACATGTATATATATATAAAGTGTTTTCTGGTAATTGTGAAAAATAAATTTGAATACATCATTTTTTTAATTGTAACACGGAGCGGGTGGTATATTTGCTTGAGTGTTCGTTCCCCATATTCTATGTTGGCAGTGTGAGGTCAGGTGGTGTCAAACTCACTATGAATGTGGAGATTATATTATCAGACAAGGAGCCAGAGGGGACACATTCTTTATTATCAGCAAAAGAAAGCGGTCTTCTGGTCTTGGAATTCAGAGACCTATATCGGCAGCTGTTTTCTTCATTCCTTCACTACGGAATATTGCAAGTTTCCTCCACAATAAGAGACACTGAAGCACAGGACTCTATATCGGAGCTGTTCTCTTCACTTCTCCACAATGGAGCATTTGGAGTTTTTACTTGCTACAAAAGACACTGAAGCACAGGACTCTGCACAGCAGATGAGTATACATATCTATCAGTATACAGCCAAGATTATTGTTTTGTCTCTTTTTGCACATATTGGACATTCATTCACTATTTTAGAAGCAGTCATTGTTTTTATACGGATATCATTTGACGGAGTCTTCTAAGACTGGGATATTGTCCAATAGGACTTCTCCGAATGACATTTTAACAACAGTTACTTTTAACCAGTGAAAATAAAGCGTTTTTTTTAAACTTCACTCTACTCATTTATATCCATATAACAGTAGATTGTACTCTACGTCAGTGGGGATTATACATCCTATTTGTGCTTAATACATACCTAATATTGATGAGGTTGAACCAGGCTACAATCCTCTAGCTTTTGGCAATACCATCTCCCCCCTTTGAGAGCGCTGTCTAAAACCTCCTTTTTGCACATTAACTTTATATAGACTTCCTTTATTTCAGTGACTTTAAAGGTTCAGTCTATTTTCTAGATAGCAGCATTCTAGGGGCCCACTAGCTATTTTTGCTCTTAGAACCACATACAGGTTTTTGGTAATCTTTCTTCATAGTTTTATTCAATATCTAGTCATCTGGTATATATTTTAGCTCTGACACATATATCTAGTCATCTGGTATATATTTATACAGGGCCGCCACTAGATATTTTGGGGCCCCTGACTTGACCATTGATCAGAGCCCCCCCCCCCCCCTTGACATGTGCTATTGTTGACCAAGTGACTAAAACGTATATGCACTTTATTCTTAAGTGTAGTCAAACTTGGAAATGTTGTAAAGGTAGTAACACACAAACAAACAGACACACTCATACACTGAAACATACACTCACACATAAGGATTCACATATAGACACTCTAGCAGACACGCAAAGAAACAAACACACTCAGACACCCACACAGACACTCAGCACTTGTTTACATTGACCTGACAAGTAAGTAGCTACAGTTTTGTCAAAAGGAGATTTACAAGACAAAATATGGGGTTCTGATTATCTTTTTGTTAAGGAAGATGCCAACTATATTATGACAACAGCATGCAGTGGCTGAAAGGAAGGGCCCTGAACTGCCTTAACAATAATTTAAAGGTTAAGTGGGGGATTGGTGACTTCCGGAAAGGTCTCATTAGTCTCAAAGTCTGTAGAAAGATGTGAATAATCAGTAGTAAGATCAAAATATCCTAAAAAGGAACAGACAATGGACACATACACACACACACAAACTCAAACACAAACTTGCACATACACCCAAGGAAACATCCACAGAGCCTCAGAAAACACACAAAGACATACACACAGAGAGACACCCACAGAAAACACACAAAGAGATACATATGCACACACCCTCACTGAGACACCCACAGGAAACACACAAAGACATACACATACACACCCTCAGAGATACCCACAGAAAATGCACAAAGACATATGCACATACCCTCACAGAGACATCCAGAGGAAAAACACAAAGACATACACACCCACTCTCACAGAGGCATCCACAGAAAATACACAAATACATATATAAACACACACACACCCTCACAGAGACACCCATAGAAAATATGCAAAGACATATACACACACCCTCACAGAGACATCCACAGAAAACGCAGACATACATACACACACACCTTCACAGAGACATCCACAGAAAACACGCAAATACATACACACCCACCTCACAGAGGCATCCACAGAAAATACACAAAGACATACATACACACACACCCTCACAGAGACATCCACAGAAAATACACAAAGACATAAGCACACACCCTCACAGAGACATCCACAGAAAATGCACAAGGACAAACACACACACCCTCACAGAGAGACCCACAGAAAAAAAATACATACACACTCATAGAGACATAGAGACACCAACAAAAGCACAAAGACATAAACACAGACACCCACAGAAACACTCACAGGAGGTAAAATTTCTGCACATTGCCATCCCCTAAATCAACAGTGTGTGACATGCATGATAAAAAAAATCACTTTTTAAAGAATCAGTATTTCTAAATGTGCAAACAAAAATACTTCTGTGAATTCAAAATTGTACATTAATGATTGGTCAGAATGGCTAGATAAAAAAGCACTTTTGAAAGGTTGACATATGGTTTTTTTCCCCATTTTCCCAACTAAGAGCACCACTTCAAATCTGGTGTACAAATATTTCCATCTGTCAGCTGTACTTATGGATAAAATGCCTCCTGGCACCTGGAAAGGCCTTGAATAAAGGGACAGTAAACTGGAATGTAATTAAAATATATATAAATAAAAAAAGGCCTTGAATAAAGGGGCAGTAAACTGGAATGTAATTAAAATATATATATATAAATTAAAAAAATCATATCGGCCAAAAGGGCACCTACCATTTGTGTATTGAGGAGGAACCATTTCTGCATGGTTTTAAATATAGAATTTCTACAGCATTGTCAAATAATCAGAAATACACTGCTGCATATTGCCAAAAAAATGTGTTTTTATGGACCTCTGGTCACAACATACAACTACCACACTGATGTTACAATCCAAAATTGCACAAAGAAAAAAAAATATTTACTAAATCCTACATCCTCTGCAAATGAAAGTGACCTGCCGTCTGACTCAGGCACACACTGTACAGACTGAAGTGCCAAGTCTGTCTCACACTGTGCATAGTGGTTTAGTGCACATTCAGAAATCCTCTCAAATGCTAATGCTCCTTTTAATGACATTTCCCGCATTCAATAGCCCTCTGCTGTAGCACCCTCTGGTGGCTGCCAAATTTTTGGTGTGCTTGTCTTATCCTGACCAAATCCCTCCCCTTTGGTTAATGCACGCCACCCAGCCAAGGTGTGTTCCAGATAAATATACTTAATAAGATAGAAAGCTTCACACTGTGTAGACATGACTTGCTGCAGTGTGGAAATTGGTTAGTGTTAGGACCAGTCTATATGGGACACCTTGTAAGTGGTGACTGGCTTAGCAGAATATGATCATATTGTGGGACTAAGATCCCATTTCATTTAAATGCATTTTTTACAGCAAAAAATTTTTTTGCAGAATAAATATAAGTTAATATTATTGCGAGATGTTAATCCCAATTTTATTTGAACTATGTAAGTATATTTAGCAGATAGAAGTATATTTGTTTTTGCAGCTCAAATATAAGCCAATATTATTGTGAGATGTTCATCCTAATCATATTAGAAGCTATGTAAGTATATTTGGCAGACAGAAGCATAGACAAATATGCCATGAAAAAGTGGACTTAAGTGGTTGGATGTGCACCAATATTTTTTGTTGTTTTGCAATTGTTTTGGTCACTTTGGTAGCACTCCCACAATATGTGTGTTAAGATTAAACAGTCCTTTTGTGGTGTGCTTAACCAAAAAAAACCTTTTTTGTATCTCTTAAATAGGGAGCTGACCAAATCCCTCCCCTTTGGTTAATGCACGCCACCCAGCCCAGGTGTGTTCCTGATAAATATACTTAATAAGCTAGAAAGCTTCACACTGTGTAGACATGACTTGCTGCAGTGTGGAAACTGGTTAGTGTTAGGACCAGTCTATATGGGACACCTTGTAAGTGGTGACTGGCTTAGCAGAATATGATCATATTGTGTGACTAAGATCCCATTTCATTTAAAGGCATTTTTGACAGCAAAAAAAATTTTTGCAGCATAAATATGTCAATATTATAGCGAGATGTTAATCCCAATTTTATTTGAACTATGTAAGTATATTTAGCAGATAGAAGTATATTTGTTTTTGTAGCTCAAATATAAGCCAATATTATTGTGAGATGTTCATCCTAATCATATTAGAAGCTATGTAAGTATATTTGGCAGACAGAAGCATAGACAAATATGCCATGAAAAAGTGGACTTAAGTGGTTGGATGTGCACCAATATTTTTTGTTGTTTTGCAATTGTTTTGGTCACTTTGGTAGCACTCCCACAATATGTGTGTTAAGATTAAACAGTCCTTTTGTGGTGTGCTTAACCAAAAAAAACCTTTGTTGTATCTCTTAAATAGGGAGCTGACCAAATCCCTCCCCTTTGGTTAATGCACGCCACCCAGCCCAGGTGTGTTCCAGATAAATATACTTAATAAGATAGAAAGCTTCACACTGTGTAGACATGACTTGCTGCAGTGTGGAAACTGGTTAGTGTTAGGACCAGTCTATATGGGACACCTTGTAAGTGGTGACTGGCTTAGCAGAATATGATCATATTGTGTGACTAAGATCCCATTTCATTTAAAGGCATTTTTTACAGCAAAATTTTTTTTTGCAGCATAAATATAAGTCAATATTATAGCGAGATGTTAATCCCAATTTTATTTGAACTATGTAAGTATATTTAGCAGATAGAAGTATATTTGTTTTTGCAGCTCAAATATAAGCCAATATTATTGTGAGATGTTTATCCCAATCTTATTAGAAGCTATGTAAGTATATTTGGCAGACAGAAGCATATACAAATATGCCATGAAAGAGTGGACTTAAGTGGTTGGATGTGCACCAATATTTTTTGTTGTTTTGTAATTGTTTTGGTCACTTTGGTAGCACTCCCATAATATGTGTGTTAAGATTAAATAGTCCTTTTGTGGTTTGCTTAACCAAAAAACCCTTTGTTGTATGCCTTATGGGGCCCCATGGCCTAGTGGGCCCTTGACAGGAGTCACCCCTTTCACCCCTGATGGCGGCCCTGTGTGTATATATATATATATATATATATATATATACACATATATATAAACACATACATGATTATATATAGATACAGATTTATACAGATATATATATAGGAATATCTATTTATAAATATACGTATATTTATTAATCTCTATGTTAAAGCCCTGTGCAGTAATTTTTTTTTTCTTTGTTAAAGCCTTTGCAGTCCTTTTTCATATCTTTGAGCCCTTATAACTTTTGATTGCTATTGTTTTTAATTTTTTTATTATATAGTGTTATTATGAGTCTAACTGTACTATTTTTTTTATAATAAACAAGCTTTATTAAATAATTGACACACTGGCATACAATATAAACAGAATGGCATACAATGGAAAGAGAACATTGGCTTGTACAAATTGTTTTTTGTTTTGCGACATGTACGTCAGAGTTTTTTCTCAACATTCCTGTAAGTCTGTGTGCCAGGATAAAGTAGATAAAAAGAAAGATACAAACAAATTGGGCGAGATCTCCTAATCAGGTGTTATGTCGATTTTCCTCTCCTCCATGTTCATTAATGGGATAAGTCCTTACATAAGTTTGTCAACTTGATTTTACAACTTTAACAAAAGATTAACAACAATAATAATAACAACATTATGTGCTGTCAGTAGGTAAGAGGGGGGAGTAAAGAGCACATGTAAAAAGAGGGGGGATAGAGGGGAGGGATGGGGAGAAAGGGGAAAAAAGAAAGGGGGGAGAAAGCGGGAGTACATTAGAAAGTTGGGTGTGTATATCTAATTATCACAGTTGCAGGGGTGTGTTATTCCAAGTGGCCAGCATCATCTCATGTGTTTCTATCTTATGTTTTTTTAAGATAATGGTACCTTTCCAGTAACAGTAAATCTGTCACCTGGGAGTGCCATTCTGCTACGGTTGGGGCAATTGCAATTTTCCATTTTTTGGGGGTATTAGCTTCTTAGCACCAGTGAACATGATCGACAATAGGGCTTACTTGGATTCATCTTTGATTTTTGGCAGGGCATGGAATAGTAGGATGTCAGGAGAGTTAGGTATGAGTACTTTCAGTTTATCTGATATTATTCAGAGGACATCTGACCAGTAACTAGTTAGCTTTGGGCAGGACCACCATAGGCAGAGTAGAGTGCCCTCACCATTGCACCCCTCCAGAACTTTGCACTGAACGTAGGGGAGTATTAGTGTAGTCTTTAAGGTGTCAGGTACCATCTGTACAGAAACTTTAGGTGCATTTCTTGTATGTTAGCTGAGACTGATGAACGTTTTGTTAGTCTGAAAGCTTTAGAACAAAGTTTATAGTTAATGGCTGAGCCCAGTTCTCTGTTCCACTCGATTGTATATGTAGGGAGTGTTGTGTCTTGTGGTATTTAGATAATTTTGTATATTAATTAAATCAAGTGTCTCGGTGAAGTGGCCATCGTGCAAAGTTGTGTTTGAGATTTGAAATATAGTGGATAAGTTGGTTTTGCCAAAGCTATGATGAAAAAAATTATTTGTATTTGTCTTGCATTTGTGGATGGGTAAGTAGTTTGCCTTTATCTATTACATGCTATAGTGACCCTTCTCTAAGGGTGTAGGGTTCCATAATGTTAGTTCTTGAGTGATAATATGGAAGTTCAGGGTTTTCTAATATGGGCAAGAGTGGTGAGTATCTGGAGGAGATGTGTGTGCTAGTAGCTAGCGCTTTGTCCCATTCAGAAAATATTTCTGCTGTTAGGGGGTATTTGGACATTAGTTCAGTGTGTAAATGTGGAGGAACCCAAGTGAGTGTGCCCACATTATTCAAACCAAAGATCCAGCTATCCAGTCAGACACAGGCTTTGTGGTCAGAGTCATGAGCCAGTTCCACCAAGCGTTGCAGTTTTATTGCTCTTCTATAGGACGCTAAGTCCGGGTCTCCTAACCCACCCTTATCTCACGGCAGATACATTGTTTTCTTTCGGATTCAGGATTTTATGCCAGCCCAAATAAATTGCTCCAAAGTTTTATGTAGTTGGGGAGATATCATGGAGGGAGGAGAATGGGCATAGTCTGTAGAAAATATAGGATACGGGGTAGGATATTCATCTTTATTACCCCTATTCTACTGACCCAGGATAACGGTTTATTCCTCCAGGAGGACAAGTCTTTTGATATGTCTTCTTTTAATGGGATATAATTTTGTTTCTAACTGTACTTTCTATGTTTTTTTGTGATACTTTTTATTCGAGTTTTACAGTTAACCAGAGTTCTGAGGTTGTGCTAACCCAATGTGCATTAATTCCAATTGCGCTCAAGCAAACATGTTTACGATCAACTTGTAATACCCGCATGTTAGGAATTATTGTTAGCATGACTAGCGCCATCTTGTTCAAGGCTGCCATTTTGCCTTTGGCATCCATCTTGTCCTGCCTAACATTTATTTTAGTGGTTTATTCTGTAGTGGGAAAGACATGTTGTTATTAGTATGTTATTAGTTTGTCAGAGCTAGGTGACCTTGCAAATGTTCCTGGCAACGCGCCTGGAAGTCCGTTATCTAGGTAAGAGGCCCAAATGACCATGCTTTAGGCTGAAATTTGCGCACAGATGTATTTTCGCTACTGTTATAAGAAACACTCCTTCATACTCCTCTTTCTCTCATATATTTCAATAAGCTTCTTTTGTTCAAGAAATATGGTATGATATGATGCGGTCATAACGTGTCATCATGTTAACCCTGTATAATGTAATTGTTGCCTATAAGATATGTTGTGTGTCTTTCAATAAAGGAGAATAATTTTTAGACTTATTGCTGCATGGTCTAAATTCTATTCTCGTGGATATCCTCATCAAATACATTCATTTCCAGCTGATAAGGTGTGTTCCAGGCCAAGCCCTGACTGACACAGTCCCCCTCTGAAAACAACATCTAACAATTCTGGTGTCAGCTCGTGGGATTCGCACTGGGTAAGTAGATGAGGTAACAGGTGTTGGTTATATATGATAAAGGGTTAAGGGATTCCTGCAGTAAAGAAAGAAGCAGGGTTTGTGCTGAGGTTCTTAGACCTGCTGGCACTTGTGATAATCCCTCTAGACAGTTTAATAGTCCTGTGCTAGTTTAAGACAGGTATTGCAGTCCTGTCTGGTGAAGCGTGCAAGATAAAAGTTGGTATGCATTTGACGGGAAGTTTAAGTCCCCCGGGTAAGTTGGCATCGCTTTGTTATGGTGAGTTTGAGTCTCATGTGTGTCCCTATATACAGTCCTATAGTAGTTTTTTGTTACCTTTCATTGGAAATGGATTACTATTTGGTGCTTGCTTGCTTTTTATTTCTATATAATTGTGTTGTGCTGTGCTGTGCTGTGCTTAGAAAATATTAAGTGACTGTGCATTTTAGCATTGCTGCTCTAATTGTGCATGTAAAAATGGGGTCTGCTCATAGCAAAATATGGATAATAATGCATAAAAAAAGAGGAGAAGGAGATTGCATTTTAAATGTCTACAAAGGGGTTAACAGAAGTATTTCAGGCAGAGAGATATCCACTCCAGAAAGGAAGGGGGATTATAAAACTGTCAGCTTTGTAAATTCAATGAGAAAACTTGCTCTGTGTTAAAGAATATTTTGGGCATAGAGGGGGGCCACCAAGCGCACACACTAGAGCACATATTCAGAGAATGAAAAAAAAAAAAAAGAGGATGTATTATCCTGTTTGAAAATTGTCTCAGTCTGTTGGGAAATGGCCATTCTTTGCAGATTCGGACACTTTCACATACATTTTAAATTTGGTGGAAAGTTAATCTTATTGTTTTTTTATATGTCTTTGGTATGTTATGAAATATATGTTTTCCTGAGATGGAAAGAGACCAAACACCTATGAAACTACTTATAATGCGCACCACTCGTAATCTAGCCCTTATAGGGGAATTAAACCAGTGGTAGATTGTGATCGACCCCTAACTTAGAAACATTTTTATTTTAATGTATTTGCATTTTCAAAAATCTTTTGTTGAAAATGTGTCTCAGATGTTGTGCTCAGTCAGCCATACATTCAATATACAGATTATCTAGGTACCATAGACAATTTAGCTTGTCTAGGAAGCACCTTTTCAAACGTGAGCATAGTGTAAAAACGTTTCAAAGTTATTATGAAATGCACTGTCCATATTAAACTGCTAAGTATAACTACAGTAGCATGGTTATTGCACTGCTCACAAGGCTATTGTTTTTTTTCTCCTGTACCTGCAGCTCTCTTTAAAGCCATTTTCTTATTTTAATCCATTAAGGGCCAGATTACGAGTGGGGCATTGACAGTGACGTGCGAGTGATAAGGGGTTTATAGCGGTTCTTTGCGCACGTCGGGTTTTCTACTCGTATTACAAATTGAAAGTAAATGCGATCGCTTGAGCGCAATTCATTTAATGCGCGTTTGGTTAGTGCAACCTCAGAGCTGTGGTTAACTGTTTTGTGAAGCAAACAAGTGTCACAAAAACACATAAAAAATACCTTACAAGTACACTTACACTCATAATAAGACCATCTAATAATAATTATTCAACTTCTTTGCTACTGGGACTTTTGGAGAAAAACTTGCCCAATATAAAGAACTTTTAGCATTTTTGATATCACTCCATTTAAAATTATGTTTTTAATTTACTTATCAAAAAGATAAATATCAATAAAGTATAGATCTAGGCCCATTGTGGTATATTTCATGCCACTATTTCACTGCCAAATACGATCATATAAAAAAATATTGTTACCTTGGGTTTCTCACGGAAATGATTTACATACTGCTTGTGCAATCATGACACAAATAACTGTAAATGCTTCTTTTGCATCCCCTTTGTTCAGAAACAGCAGACATGCATGCATTTGCCATTGCTTTTTGTAAATTAGAAGGCCTGCTAAATGCAGCTGCGCACCACACTTCTATTAGTCCCGGCAGTGAAGGGGTAAATTGGGTAGCTTGTAAGGTTAAATTTAGCTTTAGAGTAGAAATTATCCACCCATCTGACTCCTACCTCCCCCTGATCCCTTTCTGATCCCTCGAAAACAACTCTCTTCCCTCCCTCCCTACTTGTCACCACCATCGTAGCTACTGACAGTCTGCCAATATTAAGTTTTAAGTTTTTTGTTTTTTTTTCTATTTTTGGGCAGTGTAGGATCCCCCTTTACCATCCAACCTCCCAAACAGCTCTCTAACCATCCTCCCTCTAACTAGTGTCCGCCATCTTAGGTACTGGTAGCTGCCAGTACCAATAAATCACATAAATATATATTTTATTTTATTTATTTATTTTATTTCTGTAGTGTAGTGGTCCCCCCACATCACATTGGCATAAGGCAATAAAAAATTATACTATATATATATATATATATATATATATATATATATATATATATACAGGGAGTGCAGAATTATTAGGCAAGTTGTATTTTTGAGGATTAATTTTATTATTGAACAACAACCATGTTCTCAATGAACCCAAAAAACTCATTAATATCAAAGCTGAATAGTTTTGGAAGTAGTTTTTAGTTTGTTTTTAGTTATAGCTATTTTAGGGGGATATCTGTGTGTGCAGGTGACTATTACTGTGCATAATTATTAGGCAACTTAACAAAAAACAAATATATACCCATTTCAATTATTTATTTTTACCAGTGAAACCAATATAACATCTCAACATTCACAAATATACATTTCTGACATTCAAAAACAAAACAAAAACAAATCAGTGACCAATATAGCCACCTTTCTTTGCAAGGACACTCAAAAGCCTGCCATCCATGGATTCTGTCAGTGTTTTGATCTGTTCACCATCAACATTGCGTGCAGCAGCAACCACAGCCTCCCAGACACTGTTCAGAGAGGTGTACTGTTTTCCCTCCTTGTAAATCTCCCATTTGATGATGGACCACAGGTTCTCAATGGGGTTCAGATCAGGTGAACAAGGAGGCCATGTCATTAGATTTTCTTCTTTTATACCCTTTCTTGCCAGCCACGCTGTGGAGTACTTGGACGCGTGTGATGGAGCATTGTCCTGCATGAAAATCATGTTTTTCTTGAAGGATGCAGACTTCTTCCTGTACCACTGCTTGAAGAAGGTGTCTTCCAGAAACTGGCAGTAGGACTGGGAGTTGAGCTTGACTCCATCCTCAACCCTAAAAGGCCCCACAAGCTCATCTTTGATGATACCAGCCCAAACCAGTACTCCACCTCCACCTTGCTGGCGTCTGAGTCGGACTGGAGCTCTCTGCCCTTTACCAATTCAGCCACGGGTCCATCCATCTGGCCCATCAAGACTCACTCTCATTTCATCAGTCCATAAAACCTTAGAAAAATCAGTCTTGAGATATTTCTTGGCCCAGTCTTGACGTTTCAGCTTGTGTGTCTTGTTCAGTGGTGGTTGTCTTTCAGCCTTTCTTACCTTGGCCATGTCTCTGAGTATTGCACACCTTGTGCTTTTGGGCACTCCAGTGATGTTGCAGCTCTGAAATATGGCCAAACTGGTGGCAAGTGGCATCTTGGCAGCTGCACGCTTGACTTTTCTCAGTTCATGGGCAGTTATTTTGCGCCTTGGTTTTTCCACACGCTTCTTGCGACCCTGTTGACTATTTTGAATGAAACGCTTGATTGTTCGATGATCACGCTTCAGAAGCTTTGCAATTTTAAGAGTGCTGCATCCCTCTGCAAGATATCTCACTATTTTTGACTTTTCTGAGCCTGTCAAGTCCTTCTTTTGACCCATTTTGCCAAAGGAAAGGAAGTTGCCTAATAATTATGCACACCTGATATAGGGTGTTGATGTCATTAGACCACACCCCTTCTCATTACAGAGCTGCACATCACCTAATATGCTTAATTGGTAGTAGGCTTTCGAGCCTATACAGCTTGGAGTAAGACAACATGCATAAAGAGGATGATGTGGTCAAAATACTCATTTGCCTAATAATTCTGCACTCCCTGTATATATATATATATATATATATATATATCATATCATATCATATTAAGCAACAGGGGGGAGAAAAGCAAATGTGCTGAAAATGAGCTTTCATAGGTAAATAAGAATTTTTTTTAAATGTCTCTATGTCTTTGTTCTATGTTTAAATGAACTGATAGCAGAAATGCTAAAAATGCTACCATATTTTGGGCAAGTTTTTCTCTGAAATTCCCAGTAGCTGAAGGGTTAAACTTATATTTACTGTTGCTTTAAGGGATTCTACTAAAATTAGTAATGGACTTCTTTTTAAATGGGTTATATTTTATTTCCATAATCAAAAAGGAAAAGGAAAAAAGGCTTTGGGTCCAGATACCATTCATCAAAGAGTTTTAAATGAACTTCCATCTGTTCTAGCTGCCCATTAGCTAATCAATTTAATTGACTACTTTTGGCAGGAGTTGTTTCGGATGACTGAAGAATAGCTAATGTAGTACCTCTCCATAAAATGGGCAGTAGGGAAGACTCTGGTAACTGCATGCCTGTCAGTTTAACTTCAGTAGAGAGGAAATTAATGGAAACTTGTTTAAAGGAAAGACATAACTTAAACAAAGACAAACAATTTAGAGGATACAAACAACATGGTTTTACTCCAGGAAGAATATGTCAATCTAAGAGGGTGGATCAGTAGATATAGCTTATCTAGGATCCAGCAAAGCATTTGACACTTACCCACACAACACACTAATTCACACACTTTGTTGTCTATTCTTAAGCCAGTATTCTACCCAATTCACATTTTTTTTAGTCTAGAGCAAGGAAAAAAGGCCTAGAATAAAAGGGGAGTGCTATTGAAAGCGTAGGGAGCACTATCAGTTTCCCTTGACCACACTAGGATAAGCATGAGAATTGATATTACAAGAGAATGTATAGCATAGCGAACATCCCTTTAGCGCTCCCAATACATTCAATGGATATTGCGACCATGCTAAACATTGCTCATTTTTACAAGTTGAAAGTTAGATGTTGTGCCCAAGCACAACACATAACATCGCTAAAAACGTTGGCATGACTTGACACCTGAAGCAAAGTGTTAGGGCTAAAATAAAAGTATCACAAAGCACATGCAAAATATATTAAACTAAATTATTACACTTTTATATATATGTATTTAATGTAAAATATAAGTTTATTATTGAAATAAATGCTTTATAAAGGTTATAAAAGGATATGGTATATGGCATATGTGTATATATGTGTTTATATATGCACATACAGTATGTATGTGCACACATACATACCTATATACACATACAGGGAGTGCAGAATTATTAGGCAAGTTGTATTTTTGAGGATTAATTTTATTATTGAACAACAACCATGTTCTCAATGAACCCAAAAAACTCATTAATATCAAAGCTGAATAGTTTTGGAAGTAGTTTTTAGTTTGTTTTTAGTTATAGCTATTTTAGGGGGATATCTGTGTGTGCAGGTGACTATTACTGTGCATAATTATTAGGCAACTTAATAAAAAACAAATATATACCCATTTCAATTATTTATTTTTACCAGTGAAACCAATATAACATCTCAACATTCACAAATATACATTTCTGACATTCAAAAACAAAACAAAAACAAATCAGTGACCAATATAGCCACCTTTCTTTGCAAGGACACTCAAAAGACTGCAATCCATGGATTCTGTCAGTGTTTTGATCTGTTCACCATCAACATTGCGTGCAGCAGCAACCACAGCCTCCCAGACACTGTTCAGAGAGGTGTACTGTTTCCCTCCTTGTAAATCTCACATTTGATGATGGATCACAGGTTCTCAATGGGGATCAGATCAGGTGAACAAGGAGGCCATGTCATTATATTTTCTTCTTTTATACCCTTTCTTGCCAGCCACGCTGTGGAGTACTTGGACGCGTGTGATGGAGCATTGTCCTGCATGAAAATCATGTTTTTCTTGAAGGATGCAGACTTCTTCCTGTACCACTGCTTGAAGAAGGTGTCTTCCAGAAACTGGCAGTAGGACTGGGAGTTGAGCTTGACTCCATCCTCAACCCGAAAAGGCCCCACAAGCTCATCTTTAATGATACCAGCCCAAACCAGTACTCCACCTCCACCTTGCTGGCGTCTGAGTCGGACTGGAGCTCTCTGCCCTTTACCAATCCAGCCACTGGCCCATCCATCTGGCCCACCAAGACTCACTCTCATTTCATCCGTCCATAAAACCTTAGAAAAATCAGTCTTGAGATATTTCTTGGCCCAGTCTTGACGTTTCAGCTTGTGTGTCTTGTTCAGTGGTGGTCGTCTTTCAGCCTTTCTTACCTTGGCCATGTCTCTGAGTATTGCACACCTTGTGCTTTTGGGCACTCCAGTGATGTTGCAGAACATCATGGCCAAACTGGTGGCAAGTGGCATCTTGGCAGCTGCACGCTTGACTTTTCTCAGTTCATGGGCAGTTATTTTGCGCCTTGGTTTTTCCACACGCTTCTTGCGACCCTGTTAACTATTTTGAATGAAACGCTTGATTGTTCGATGATCACGCTTCAGAAGCTTCGCAATTTTAAGAGTGCTGCATCCCTCTGCAAGATATCTCACTATTTTTGACTTTTCTGAGCCTGTCAAGTCCTTCTTTTGACCCATTTTGCCAAAGGAAAGGAAGTTGCCTAATAATTATGCACACCTGATATAGGGTGTTGATATAGGGAGTGCAGAATTATTAGGCAAATTAGTATTTTGACCACATCATCCTCTTTATGCATGTTGTCTTACTCCAAGCTGTATAGGCTCGAAAGCCTACTACCAATTAAGCATATTAGGTGATGTGCATCTCTGTAATGAGAAGGGGTGTGGTCTAATGACATCAACACCCTATATCAGGTGTGCATAATTATTAGGCAACTTCCTTTCCTTTGGCAAAATGGGTCAAAAGAAGGACTTGACAGGCTCAGAAAAGTAAAAAATAATGAGATATCTTGCAGAGGGATGCAGCACTCTTAAAATTGCAAAGCTTCTGAAGCGTGATCATCGAACAATCAAGCGTTTCATTCAAAATAGTCAACAGGGTCGCAAGAAGCGTGTGGAAAAACCAAGGCGCAAAATAACTGCCCATGAACTGAGAAAAGTCAAGCATGCAGCTGCCAAGATGCCACTTGCCACCAGTTTGGCCATATTTCAGAGCTGCAACATCACTGGAGTGCCCAAAAGCACAAGGTGTGCAATACTCAGAGACATGGCCAAGGTAAGAAAGGCTGAAAGACGACCACCACTGAACAAGACACACAAGCTGAAACGTCAAGACTGGGCCAAGAAATATCTCAAGACTGATTTTTCTAAGGTTTTATGGACTGATGAAATGAGAGTGAGTCTTGATGGGCCAGATGGATGGGCCCGTGGCTGGATTGGTAAAGGGCAGAGAGCAAAAGTCCGACTCAGACGCCAGCAAGGTGGAGGTGGAGTACTGGTTTGGGCTGGTATCATCAAAGATGAGCTTGTGGGGCCTTTTCGGGTTGAGGATGGAGTCAAGCTCAACTCCCAGTCCTACTGCCAGTTTCTGGAAGACACCTTCTTCAAGCAGTGGTACAGGAAGAAGTCTGCATCCTTCAAGAAAAACATGATTTTCATGCAGGACAATGCTCCATCACACGCGTCCAAGTACTCCACAGCGTGGCTGGCAAGAAAGGGTATAAAAGAAGAAAATCTAATGACATGGCCTCCTTGTTCACCTGATCTGAACCCCATTGAGAACCTGTGGTCCATCAGCAAATGTGAGATTTACAAGGAGGGAAAACAGTACACCTCTCTGAACAGTGTCTGGGAGGCTGTGGTTGCTGCTGCACGCAATGTTGATGGTGAACAGATCAAAACACTGACAGAATCCATGGATGGCAGGCTTTTGAGTGTCCTTGCAAAGAAAGGTGGCTATATTGGTCACTGATTTGTTTTTGTTTTGTTTTTGAATGTCAGAAATGTATATTTGTGAATGTTGAGATGTTATATTGGTTTCACTGGTAAAAATAAATAATTGAAATGGGTATATATTTGTTTTTTGTTAAGTTGCCTAATAATTATGCACAGTAATAGTCACCTGCACACAGATATCCCCCTAAAATAGCTATAACTAAAAACAAACTAAAAACTACTTCCAAAACTATTCAGCTTTGATATTAATGAGTTTTTTGGGTTCATTGAGAACATGGTTGTTGCTCAATAATAAAATTAATCCTCAAAAATACAACTTGCCTAATAATTCTGCACTCCCTGTACTCATATATATATGATTTTTAGCCCTTCCTAGTCAAACACATTGGCATTCAAATATTCAATTTAAACAGATGTAATTTTTGTTTTTTTCTTCAAATATTACCTTTCTGATTACAGTACTGTACTATATTTCTGAGGGTACTATGTATACAAGCAGACTAGATAAAGGGATTTATACCTATAATAATTAATGTATATTCTAAAGGGTTTATGTATACATAGAGATTATGAGTGAAGCACTCCTGCTTTAGCGTTAATTGTGCTAGAAGTAATATGTTTGTGCTCTAACGGTAACCCGACTAGCGCAGACATCCGAAGTAAGAATACCGCATGTGTGTTCACATATTACCACATAGAAGTCAATAGAGTAAAAGAAGTGAAGAAAAAAATTAACAATCTTGCGCAAACACAATTGCATATTCTCATGAGCACTAAACCAACCTGAGCATAGGAATATTTTATATTCAAATGTTTTGCACATAGCAGAATATGTTCTATTTATTCATAAATAAATATTTCTACATATATCTGGTGTAATTTTGGTACAATATTTATCTATACCTATATATATATATATATATATATATATATATATATATAAAATTATATATAGATACATATAGATATATATACATAGGAATATCTATTTAGAAATACATAGAACATATTCTGCTATGTGCAGAACATTGGAATGTGAAATATTCACAGTAAATACATAGGTACATGTTACTTTTACATGTTTTCATCTACTTAACAGGAACGGGCTCCAATGCACTTAAATATAAGTCTATATAAGTTATTACAGTGGGAAAATAGTTTCCTGACAGACTCTGACTTTAGCAATGCATCGGTTGCATATGTATATGGTAATCTTGTATTAACAACTGTACAAGCAGGCTTAGACTGACCTCATATTGATTAAGGTGAAAATTTGTAAGCTTTTTTATTGTGTTTTTATTATCTAATTTATGAAATTGTTTTACACTATTGGATTTTCTATTGGATTTTCTTTGTATTTTTTTACACGGCTCATCTTCTGAACAAGACCACTTCGGATTTACACACTGAAGGTGAGGTCCGTTTTTTTATCCCCTCTCACAGACTGAGCAATACCCTTACCTCACAGGATTGAGGTAAAGTTTGATGAGTACCCATTCATATTATCTCTCTGAACCTTATTGCACTTGGACAAGTTTTAACACTACCTGATGGTTGTTCGATTGTGATTGGAACTTTGCACTCCATTGATTGATTCCCCTTGGCTATATGAACTTTTGAATCTAACTTTCAATTGCATTGCATCAATTATTTTACTGTGTGTTTATGTAGTGTTTTATCTATCTATCTATCGATCTATATATATATATATTGTGACAGAAAGCAAGGCCTGGTTATAAATGGAAGATATTTAAGACCAAGCATTGTACATGCTATTTCACCTTTCAGTTAAAACCCCAGGGAGAAAGTGTGTGTATTTGATTATCCCAGACAGCTGGGAAGCTGTCCAGCAGCTAATCACAGGTGTGGCTAATTAGAAGTTGTTAGGGTTTAAATAGCAGCCTCACTTAGGCCTTGAGAGAGAGATATACAGCTACAGAAGCTGGTGTGTGTGTTTGTTACACTGTGTAAAAGACTTTTGTTCCTGTGAACTGTAAAAGGACATTATTTTTACAAAGCACTTGTGGAATGCTGTGAAGTGCTGGGACACATTTAAAAGCATTTAGCTTTGCTGCAGAGGAAGGATTTCCCTCTGTTGAAAATGAACTGCCTGTTTGTTATTGCTGTGAAAAATAAAGCCTTTTGAACTACAGTGACTGTCCTGTGCTGCATTTGTGCCCTAGAAGACCGTGGTTAAAAGTGGTTCCTGTTACACTTGGTGGAGAATGCGGGCATCCACATTGTAAGTCTGTGGGCATAATAATCTGCAAGCAACATGGAGGAAGTCATTAAAGCTTTGATGCATTCTAATGCTATACAGCAAGAGACTAACAGAAAAGCTGCTGAAAATAGTGCAGCACTGCAACAGTTGGTCTTGGCCCAGTCAGAGAGTGCTATGCTGCTGGCTAAATCACAGAAGGAGAACACTGAATTGTTGATACAACAGATGGCTGCTGTGCAAGCTGAGACATTCAGGAAGACCCAGGAGGAGCAGCAAAGTGCTACACAGACTCTGCAACGAGAGGTTCAAGCCATATCAGAAAGACTGAACTCTGAATATGTTGGTGGCAGCCAAGGTTCCAGAGTAATAAGGGCTAGTCATTATCTTCAAAAAATGACAGCAGCTGATGATGTTGAGGCATATCTTTTGGCATTTGAATGCACAGCAGAAAGAGAAAAATGGCCGACAGTTGAGTGGGCAAGTATACTTGCGCCATTTCTTAGTGGTGAACCTCAGAAGGCCTACTTTGATTTGGAGCCAGCACAAGCCAGTGACTATGAGAAATTGAAAGCAGAAATCCTTGCACGCCTGGGGGTGACTTCGGCAGTCCGTGCACAAAGATTCCATTCCTGGATGTTTTCATCTCATAATGCTGCAAGATCCCAGATGTTCGACCTTATAAACCTTGCCAGGAAGTGGCTGCAACCAGAGGTTAATTCGGCTACCAAAAAAGTGGAACTACTGGTGATGGACTGGTTTCAGCGTGGATTACCTGCTTCCCTGCGGCGGTGGGTTAATCAAGGTGATCCTCAAACAGCGGATCAGTTGATTGTATTGGTCGAAAGATTTATAGCTTCAGGAGAAGTTTTGCAACAATCTTCAATGGATCAGCCCCACAATCCCAAGTCCCAGAGCTCTACAAGAACTGGTAAGACTGTTCAGGGGATAAAAGGGATAAGAGAGCAGCAGGTGTATAGGCAAAACACCAGAAACATTTCCCCAGGAATTAAGGAAACATTTAAATATAACCAACCTGTAAGATGTTTTAAATGTAATGAGGTTGGGCATATTGCTAGAGACTGTGATAAAGATGAATTTATGGACTGTAATGTTGCACATTCACTATTGTCTAATAGCAACAGCTCTGTTAATAATGATTCCCACTGGTGTACTGTGACGGTTAATGGTAAAGTGTCTAGGGCTTTGCTTGATTCAGGAAGTATGGTCACACTAGTGGCTAAATCTTTAGTACCAGATGCAGTATTAGATTATGGGGAAAAAATGGGAATTATCTGTGTTCATGGAGATAAACGGGAATATCCTACAGCTGAGGTGGAGATTGAGACTCAGTGTGGTAAATTAAAATATTGTGTTGGTGTAGTACCAAATTTAGCCCATGAGGTGGTGATAGGGAGAAATTTTCCAAAATTTCTGGAGTTATGGGAATCTCCAGAAATATGTCAAACTTCTGATATTTATGTATTTCCTTTCTCTGAAACTGATTTTGAAGAGGGTTCCATTGAAAAGGAGAAAAATAAGATTTATTGCCCTATGCCTGTATTAGTAGGTCATCAACCTTCTCAGAGTAATGAAGTACCAAGTACTAGCTTGGAAAATATTGATGATTTGATAGATCTGGTTGGTGGCCCTGGTAATTTTAAAAAAGCCCAATGGGAGGATCCAACATTGGTAGAGGCAAGAAATAATATCAGGGTTATAAATTATGTTAATTACAAAGTAAGTCAGCCAGGGAGAAGGAAACCTGAGCAAATATATCATATAAATCTGGTAAAACCTACAGAACTCCCTGTCACTGAACCAGAGGTGAATATATCGGAAACCCTATCTGTACATCAGAAGAGAGAGGTCAAGGATTTTATTAGAATGAACAAAGAGGTATTTTCTGTGGTACCGGGAAAAACTAATGTTATTAAGCATGACATAATAACAGAACCAGGGAAGAAGGTCTGCCTTAAACCCTATAGGGTCCCTGAGGCTCGTAGAAAGGCTATTAAACTGGAGGTAGAAAAAATGTTAAAACTTGGGGTAATTGAGGAATCACAAAGTGAGTGGAACAGTCCAATCATGCTTGTTCCAAAGCCGGATGGTTCATTAAGGTTCTGTAATGACTTTCGTAAGCTTAATTGTGTTTCCAAATTTGACACCTACCCAATGCCTAGGGTAGATGAGTTGATAGAAAGGCTAGGAAAAGCACGTTATCTCACTACAATTGATTTAGCGAAAGGGTATTGGCAGGTGCCTCTCACTAGTCAAGCAAAGGAAAAGACAGCTTTTTCAACCCCAGAGGGCTTATTTCAGTATACGGTGTTGCCATTTGGTTTACATGGGGCCCCGGCAACATTCCAGAGGATGATGGATAGAATTCTGAAACCCCATGTTCGTTATGCGGCAGCATATTTGGATGATGTTATAATTTATAGTACAGATTGGGAATCCCATCTTCCAAAAGTTCAAGCAGTACTTGATACAATACGGTCCGCTGGGTTAACTGCCAATCCTGCAAAATGTACCGTTGGTTTACAGGAAGCTAAGTACTTGGGTTATACTATTGGTAGAGGATTAGTTAAACCTCAGACAACAAAAGTAGAGGCCATACAGAACTGGCCACAGCCTCTAACTAAAAAACAAGTAAGAGCATTTATTGGGATAACTAGTTATTATAGAAGGTTTATCCCGAATTTCGCTACAATTGCGGCACCCTTGACAGATCTCACAAAAGCAAGGGCCCCAATTATGATAAAATGGTCCCCAGAAGCAGAACAAGCTTTTAAGCATTTGAAAGATGCCCTTTGTGCCCATCCAGTTTTGGTAACCCCCAATTTCGGTAAAGATTTTATTGTATAGACAGATGCCTCTGATGTTGGTTTAGGAGCAGTTCTCTCGCAGGAGTGTCAGGGAGAAGAGCATCCTGTCCTTTTCCTAAGCAGAAAACTTATTCCACAGGAAAAGAACTATTCTATAGTGGAGAAAGAATGCCTTGCCATTAAGTGGGCTTTAGAGACCCTTAGGTACTATCTGTTGGGAAGAAAATTTAAATTAATAACAGATCATGCTCCTCTCACATGGATGAGTCAGAATAAGGAAACAAATTCAAGGGTTACTAGGTGGTTTCTTAGCTTGCAACCCTTCAATTTTACTGTTGAGCATGGGGCCGGTCTTTTGCAGGGCAATGCTGATGGTTTGTCTCGGGTACATTCATTGATGTCCATGGTCGCTCAACCCACTGGGTGTGAGCTGGGGGGGAGGATATGTGACAGAAAGCAAGGCCTGGTTATAAATGGAAGATATTTAAGACCAAGCATTGTACATGCTATTTCTCCTTTCAGTTAAAACCCCAGGGAGAAAGTGTGTGTATTTGATTATCCCAGACAGCTGGGAAGCTGTCCAGCAGCTAATCACAGGTGTGGCTAATTAGAAGTTGTTAGGGTTTAAATAGCAGCCTCACTTAGGCCTTGAGAGAGAGATATACAGCTACAGAAGCTGGTGTGTGTGTTTGTTACACTGTGTAAAAGACTTTTGTTCCTGTGAACTGTAAAAGGACATTATTTTTACAAAGCACTTGTGGAATGCTGTGAAGTGCTGGGACACATTTAAAAGCATTTAGCTTTGCTGCAGAGGAAGGATTTCCCTCTGTTGAAAATGAACTGCCTGTTTGTTATTGCTGTGAAAAATAAAGCCTTTTGAACTACAGTAACTGTCCTGTGCTGCATTTGTGCCCTAGAAGACCGTGGTTAAAAGTGGTTCCTGTTACAATATATATATGTGTGTGTGTGTGTGTGTGTGTGTGTGTATTGATGTGTTTATATGTGTAAATATGTCTGTAAATACATATATACACAAATAAATACATATATACATATCCATCTTAAGATATAAATGTGTCTCAATGTTAAAGCCCTTTGCCTGCCTTTTTATTCTATCAACTAAGATCTTGTATCTTTGAGCCCTTATAACTTTTGTGTGCAATTTTATTTAAATATTTTTTATTAGATGGTGCTATTATGAGTGTAAGTGTACTGTGTAATGTGTTTACTTTCAACTCGCAATATGAGCAGTTACCCTGATGAACTCAATCCCTCACGATATATCACCTTAAAGCTCTGGCGCTCCACTCATAATCTAGCTCACAATATTTTATTTTATATTACCAGCTCAAAGTGTTTAATGTCCCTTTAATAAGAACAATTAATCTTCAGTGTAATGATAGCTTATATATTTCTCTCTGTCTCTCTCAGTCTATTTCTCTCTCAGTCTCTCTTTCTCTTTCCCTTTCCATCTTTCCCTTTCCATCTTTCTCTTTCCATCTTTCTTTCCATCTTTCTCTTTCCATCTTTCTCTTTCCTCCATCTCTTTCCATCTTTCTCTTTCCTCCATCTCTTTCCATCTTTCTCTCTCCATCGCTTTCCATCTTTCTCTCTCCATCTCTTTCCATCTTTCTCTCTCCATCTCTTTCCATCTTTCTCTCTCTATCTCTTTCCATCTTTCTCTCTCCATCTCTCTCTCTCCATCTCTCTCCATCTTTCTCTCTCCATCGCTTTCCATCTTTCTCTCTCCATCTCTTTCCATCTTTCTCTCTCCATCTCTTTCCATCTTTCTCTCTCCATCTCTTTCCATCTTTCTCTCTCCATCTCTTTCCATCTTTCTCTCTCTATCTCTTTCCATCTTTCTCTCTCCATCGCTTTCCATCTTTCTCTCTCCATCTCTTTCCATCTTTCTCTCTCCATCTCTTTCCATCTTTCTCTCTCCATCTCTTTCCATCTTTCTCTCTCCATCTCTTTCCATCTTTCTCTCCATCTCTTTCCATCTTTCTCTCTCTCCAACTCTTTCCATCTTTCTCTCCATCTCTTTCCATCTTTCTCTCCATCTCTTTCCATCTTTCCATCTCTTTCCATCTTTCCATCTCTTTCCATCTTTCTCTCTCCATCTCTTTCCATCTTTCTCTCTCCATCTCTCTCTCCATTTCTCTCCATCTTTCTCTCTCCATCTCTTTCCATCTTTCTCTCTCCATCTCTTTCCATCTTTCTCTCTCCATCTCTTTCCATCTTTATCTCCATCTCTTTCCATCTTTCGCTCCATCTCTTTCCATCTTTCTCTCTCTTCATCTCTTTCCATCTTTCTCTCTTTCTCTCCTTCCATCTTTCTCTCTCTCCATCTCCTTCCATCTTTCTCTCTCCATCTCCTTCCATCTTTCTCTTTCTCTCCATCTTAAGAAGTGATACAATTATCTCTTAATCTAGACTTAAAAGTGTTCACAATCATACATTTATATAAAGAAAAAAAAAAACAATATTGAAATTCTAAATATTTAATTCAGTTAAAATGTATTGTTTCAACAATCTCATACAAAACAGTGTAATCAAGAGTAACCAAGTTCTCTGGTGATGGAAGGTCATGCCATGATATATTTTGGTATTTATAAACTGTATGGCAAAAAATTATGTGGACACCTGACCATCACATCCATATGAGCTTGTTGGACATTATATTCCAAAACCATGAGCAATAAATGTACAGTAATGTTAAAATTAAGCTATGCAAATTTGGTAACAGAAGTAAATTGGAAAGTTGTTTAAAGTTATATGCTCTATCTAAATAACGAAAGAAACATTTTGGGCTTCATGTCCCTTTGATATGAAGTTGGAGCCCCTCCCCTTTTTGTAGTTTTCATAGCCACTGCACTTCTGGGGAGGCTTTCCACAACATTTAGGGGTGTGTTTGTGGAAATTTGCACGTATTGAATCAAAAGAGTATTTGTGTGGTTAGGCACTGATGTTGGGAAGGTCCTGCTCGTAACAGTGTTCCAATTCAAACCATGTCTTCATGGACCTCACTTTGTGCACAGGGGCATAGTCATGCTGGAACAGAAAAGGGCTTTCCCCAAGCTGTTGCCACAAGATTGGAAGAACCCAATTGTATAAAATGCCTTTGTATCCTGTACAATTGAAATGATATTTCACTGGAACTAAGGGACCTATCCCAAACCCTGAAAAACAACCCCAAACGTTACAGTAAGCACAACGCATTCCGGTAGGTAGTGTTCTCCTGGCACCTGCCACACTCTTCTTTCATCAGACTCCCCAATAATGAAGCATGAATCACCACTCCAGAGAACATGTTCCACTGCTCCAGAGTCCAGTGGCAGTGTGCTTTACACCACTCCAGCAGACACTTGGCATTGTGCATATTGATGTGTGCCTTATGTACAGCTGCTATGCAGTAAAAAAACCTATTCAATGAACCTCCCAACCCAAAGATCTTGAGCTAATGTGGTTTCCAGAGGCAGCTTGAAACTCTAGAGTGATTGATGAAACAGATGAAAGGTGATTTTTATACGCTACAAGCTTCAGCACTTGGCAGTCCCACTCTGTGAGTTTGCATGACCTACTGCGTTAATTGCTCCTAGATACTACCACTTCACAATAATACCACTTACAGGTGACCAGGGCCAATCTAGTTGGGAAAAAAATCACTAACTGACTTCTGCCAAAGGTGGTATCCTGTGATTGGCAGTGCCATGAGTTGTACTGAAGAACTCAGTGACTTTAAACATGGCACTGCCAATCATTGTCTATAGAGATGTCCTGTCTATGTGATGGATTTTATGCACCCATGAATAATGAATGTGGCTGAAACACCTGAATTCAATAATTTTGGAGCCATATAGTATATAAAAATATAAATTAATTAAATAAATATATAAAACAAAGTTAGTATATAGGTAGGAAGAAAGGAATAGAAATAGGATGCAATATATAAATGGGATATAATGAAAAAGAAGAGTTGGAGATTTATAGGTTTATACACACACAGATACACAAAGATGCACAAAGCACAACACAAAGTAGTTACACACACATCCATCTACACACAAATTCATATATTACCTTTAGACTAATAGTTATATGCACACGCCCTACATTACGGAGGAAGACAGGATATATTGTGAGGCTGTAAGTGTGAATTGATCCTTTTGCAACTTTGCAATGTCTTTTTAACTTGGGCAGATTTAAATGAAGATCTCTCTCTCTCTGGTAAAATAACTAAGTGTCTATTAAATGATGTTAACCTGGCCTTTAGTATAGTGGCTATAGTCCCAGGGGGTTTACCAGACTTACATTGCACTTATCTAAAGTCTTAATCTGGAGAAAGTGATACAAATGTACTATATAATAAAGTGCATGTTGAGGTGGCATAGGGATGCTATATTTATTAAACAATGCTGATAACACAAGGTATTCTTCTCAGCATATCCAAAGTAGATTTATTGGAGATGTGCCTGGAGATAAAATAGTGCAGATATCCTTCTTTTTAATCCTAATGGAAATGTAAAAAATGGTAAAGCTCATGAAATAAGGCAAGACAAAAGAAACTACTTTAAAACAGTAATGGGCCAGATTATATGTGGAGCAGTATTTAACGCTCCAGATCGAGCGTAACTCGGATAGAAGCAAGCCCTTTGTGCATGTCAGGTATCGCATATTACAAGTTGAAAGTAAACAGTTTTAGCTTCTGTGCTAACCCAATGCGCATAAAAAGCTGAATTTAGAATGTTGCGCACACAATAACATATTCCCCCATAGAAGTCAACGGAGCAAAAAAGTGGAAAACATCATACTCGCAAGCAAACCTGATTGCATATTCTCATTAGCACTAACCCGACATGAAAATATGAATATTTGACAAGAAATTGTTCTTCACATAGAAGAATATGTTCTATTTATTCATAAATACATATTTCTACATAAATTGGATCTTTTTTTTGCACAAATAGAGAGAGAGAGAGAGAGAGAGAGAGAGAGAAAGAGAGAGAGAGATAATTACATATAGATATATATATACTGTAAATATATATGAAAATATCTATCAATACATAGAACATATATATATACAGTATGTCTATATATGTGTACAAATACATGTATGTGTTTATATGTGTATATATGTCTGTAAATACATACTTACAGATATAAATACATAAATACAAATAATCTGGCCCAATATCTGCTAACTACAATCAGTAGTGGACCAGCAACTAACCGCCCTGAAGAACAGTAGGTAATAATGAGAAATGAGGGTAACATCTCCTTTTTTCTATTAATTCTGTATTATTTTTGCAAACCAAATCCTTTTTCAACAATTACTCATAAAAAAACATTCCAAAGTCATAATTAAACTTGATATGACAGAGCATGCAATTTCAACAGGCTTTTCAATTTCCTTCTATTATTCAATGTACTTCATTCCCATGGTATCCTTTGTTGAAAAGAATACCTAGATAGGCTGAGGAGCAGCAATGCACTTCTGGGAGCTAGCGGAAGATTGGTGGCTGCGCACCAGATGTTGTGAGCAAGGCCCCAATAGTGTACTGCTGCTCTGGACATGCATTTAATTATGACTTTAACCCCTTTGTAATGATATATTTCAATAGTTTAATTATTTTTAGATCATAAGGGATAAACTTCCTATTACGTCTTTCTTGTACCCAACACACTGAATAAATAAAGACACTTGACAACAGGTTATATGGGCTAAAGACCGGTCACGGTCACATTTATTAATAACAATAAACCTTTAAAACTAGGCTTATTCAACTATGCCAAATAGGCAACTTTAAATAAATATATAAAGAACTATATTAGTTCTTCGCTGGTGGTGGCAAAGACTAGCTAAATTAACCCTTACTGACAGACGGCCAGGGCCCTACACGGTGTTTGCAACGTGGCAGGCTGCCACGCCCAATTGGCAGGGAGAGAGAGCTGTAAGCTATAGAGGTATTTGCCTAAGATTCGTAGGGGGGAGTAACCCCTAGGACGGCACCTAGTGGGTGTCACCTCCCCCATCCCATGACATCACTCGTCTCGCACCCTGCCCGCTCTCTAGGCCCTGACCGACCACCAGCTGGGGCATACAACCAGCCCAGTAAGGCAATCCCCCCCAGAACGGGTCGTAAAAACACGCTCTAAAGAGTTGGAAGACTAAATTACACCCCTGGGCTTATTGAGTTAGTTCAATTAAACCTACCCACGCCAGGGGATAAGTCCCTACCCTACCTAACGCCGCCACTTCTCCTTCCAGGGCCGGGTGGGCGGGGAAAGCTTGCTTGAAGTCTGGAACCAGGAAGAAAAGAGGGCCGGATCCACTGCAGCCAGGACCTATAAAGGTAAGCAGAAACACCGCCCCCCTACATGCAACATTGTAACATCTAGTACCTTCCAGACTTCAACTCAGTTATCCCTTAATTTTGCTACAGGCCCACTAGAGGGCCTTCCACTTCCATAAGGGATAAACTTCCTATTACGTCTTTCTTGTACCCAACACACTGAATAAATAAAGACACTTGACAACAGGTTATATGGGCTAAAGACCGGTCACGGTCACATTTATTAATAACAATAAGCCTCTAAAACTAGGCTTATTCAACTATGCCAAATAGGCAACTTTAAATAAATATATAAAGAACTATATTAGTTCTTCGCTGGTGGCGGCAAAGACTAGCTAAATTAATTGTAGCTTTTTTTCATGTGGTTAAAAAACAAACACGTAGGGAGTATGGCATTGGTTCTAAAAACACTCCCTCTATCTTTTGGTTGGCCATTGGTGTGCAATATCACAGAGGACTATTTGGACGTTACAATTGGCCGGACAAACACACCCACGAATCCAATTGGACGCTTGCCCTTTAAAAGTTGAGGGCGGTAAGAGAAACAATACATCTGATTTTATCCTTTGAAAAAGCCCAGCCGCTGACTGGGGGAAATGCGTTAGGAACCGGCAAACAGGTCCGACGCTCAGACTCCAATTTTTGATCCGCTCCCTCCCATTGGCAGACAGGCAGTCAGCAGAGGCATCCGGAAAGCCCTGCTACAGAAGCCGGTATCGTGCATCAACATCCGGGGACACTGACTTTCCTAGGCAGCAGTGTGGAGCGGCTATACAAGTGGAGGAAAGAGAGTTGAACTCTGATTGCCTTTTTAATCTTACTTCTAGTAAGTGCATCAATTTATGTGTGCTAATGTTGTTAATAAAAATCTACACTTGAATCTTTTGTGCGCTCTCTCTCTCTTCTTTTTGCATGTACTATTATCCCTACGACTGAGGTTTGGATTTACCCTGTCTGATTGGAGCTGCACAAAACGGGACTCAAGTTTCCATTCATCTTAAAGGGACATATCACCTTATACTGGATGCTTCACTTGTAGTAAAAGACAGTAATGAGAATGGTCATGAGAAACTATTAGAGGTACTGTAAAATATAAACAGCGTGCAATACAGGAGGTATTTAAAAAAAGTTGTTAAATCAAGGTACTGTTTTATATTTATATTTTTTTATATATCTCCTGCCACATATATTTATATTTATACCGAGGGTGCTATTGTGGATTTTATATTTTATATTTTATATTTTATATTTTATATATTATATTTCATATTTGACCAATTTTTATGCATTTTTTCCTTTAGGTGATTTTAGAAATTTTAATATTTATATCTATATATTTTTTTGAGTTGATTGTAGACTATTTATTTATTGACAAGCGAGATATATATATATATATATATATATATAGTTATAGTCTCTGAGGATACTGAGTCAGTTCATATAGCGCAATTTACTTTTTTCCCTGTTGCATTTTCTATCATCCATTTATCCTGTAATTGCTGCTCTTATGTCTGAACCAGTATTTGAACCAATGTCTGAACCTATGTCAGAGGTCATGGCAAATGTAGTTTTGAAAGAATTTGGGCACAATCCGCATAGAGATAGCCGTACAAGAAATACAAATTTGCTGGACCATTATATAGAAGAACCCAATACAGTAGAAACAGACCCAGAAGAATTATTTAAAGATCTAGAAAAACTTTTATTTCAGGATGCCAGGGATTGGCAAGATCTCATTCTTTTAGAGAATTATTTAACGCATAAGGTTATACCAAGAGGTTTACGCATATTAAAGCAACCAGCTTTTGAGCTAGATGAGGTTGAATTTGTTACAGAGTGGGAAACAGCAGCACAAGAATGTTCCAATAAATTTATTAAAACATTAATAAAATATAGAGAATTTAGACTCAATAAGGTAAAGCTAGAATTGGAAGAGGTGATCACAAAAATTCAACCATATAGAAATGTTGAGAAGTGGATTAATAGAAATAAAAGTATTCAGTTCAGGGTGAGTCAATTGGATAGGGATCTACAATATAGTAAACAGAAAAAATTAAAGAGGGATATTCTGGATTTTAAAGAAAATAAAGTATATACATACAATAAAAAAATGGATAAAAAACAAGATTTAAACATGAAAAATCCGGAGAGTACAATCAATACTAACCCAAATCATAATACAAATAACATTCCAATAAGGTCCTATGAAGAACCTAGTAAAACACATATTCAACAAACTAGGATATATTCAGAAAGACACTATAATGCTCAATATAGTAATAGAGATACATATTCAGGACAATACAATAAACATACAAATATTAACAATCAAAATAGACCGAATACATATCACACATACAATGGCGCTCCACGCCAACAGAATAAATCAAATTATTCGGATAACTACCCACAATGGAGACGTAGACCAAGTTATACAACAAACAATTACGCTAGTCCACGTATACAAATAGATACAAATAATAGGTATGAACCTCTAATTAATCATTCTCAAAGACAGGATGAACCCATTTGGGAAGGTAAAGGAGCAAGACCCAAAGAAGCAATTGATAATCGAAATTTTTTAGGCCAAGGACACAACCATGCACCTCAAGAAAGACCAATAGAACGAATAAGACAAAGAAAAAGATCATTAGAAAGAGAAGAAGAGGAAATAGAGGAGGAAAAAAGATACAGGCTAACAGGACGCTCAAGACTAGAATAAATAAAACCAAAAGTGATATTTTTAATCTGGCTGAGGTCAATCTAGATTCTAATGACATCAGTCTTCTACAAAAAGGTTTAAAGTTTGCCCCTAAAGCAGGGCCAAATAAGTTTGAAATATATGTAGATATCCACAAATATGTGAGAAAGTTAACCCTGAAGAGGTATTATCTTAAGAATCCCATCAACAAAAATGTTGTTAATAACACATATATGGAAGCTACAGATTTAGGCATCTTAAATATATTGAAAGATCTGGAAATTGAAAATGTAAAACCTAGCGAACCATCGGGAGCACATAATTCAAAAGATCTAACAGTTGAATATACAGAAAATCATATTAATGATCTTATTGACACATTAGATATATCCCTACATGAAACAGAACCAGAAATTCAGCACTCGCACTTTAAAGGTAAATCAACTTTTAATCCAGTAGGCGCACAGGGAGATCATTTGAAATCCTTCTCTAAATTAGTTTTAAACGAAATAGAAGAGCTATTTAAAAATGAAAATGCTAATCAATTTTTAAACAAACATAATGATAATTTGACCATCATGGAAAGGAAATCTCTTAAAAAACTTATGTCTAATAATGAGATAATAATACGCCCCGCCGATAAGGGCGGGGGTATTGTAATTCAAAAAAGGGAACAATATATGCAAGAAGCTTTTAAATTGCTAAGGGACAAGGATACCTACCAAACCTTAGATAAAGATCCCACTGAAATATATAATAAAGAGCTTTATAAAATTTTAAATAAAGCAAAAATAGAGGGTAATATCAATGAAAATGAGTTCAAATTTATATTCAATACTCAGCCAAATATAGCAATTATATATCACCTTCCCAAAATACATAAGGACAGTAAAAATCCACCAGGTAGGCCAATTGTGTCTGGGATAGGATCAATTAGTGATAATCTATCCAAATATGTTGATTTTTACCTTCAACCAATAGTAAAAAATATGAAAGGATATATCAAAGACACAACGGAGGTAATTAGAAGGTCTGAGGGTAAACAATGGGAAGAGGATATGTACTGGCTAACGTGTGACGTTGCTTCCCTTTATACGTGTATACCTCATATCAATGGCACAAATGAGATAAAAAAAGAACTTTTAAAATGGTCAATCCCAATGAAACATATATCTTTTTTAATCGATAGTATTAATTTTATTCTACATCACAACTATTTTATGTTTGAAGATAAATATTATCTACAGACCCAAGGCACAGCGATGGGGACAACATTTGCCCCATCCTATGCTAATCTCTATGTAAATGCGTTTGAGAATAAATATATTTGGCATAATAATCCATTTTCAAGTAATATAGTATCATATGGCAGATACATAGATGATGTCATTATCCTGTGGAAAGGGGATGTGACAGAAATAGATAATTTTATGAAACATATTAATAGTAATGATTTTAATTTAACTTTTACAAATTCATGTTCAAAAGATAAAATAGAATTTTTAGATTTAGTATTGTTTACAGATAACACAGGAAAAATAGCAGTGAAAAACTATAGAAAAAGCACAGATCGAAATAGTTATATACAAGCCAAAAGCGCACATAAAAAATCGTGGTTGGACAATGTTCCATATAGTCAATTTTTAAGAATAAAAAGAAATTGTACACATGAAAATGATTTTGAAACAGAAGCGAAAATATTAGAAGATACATTTTTAGAAAAGGGTTATGAACCAAAACTAATACAAGCAGCAAAAAATAGGGCTATTGCAAAAGAGAGAAATATAAATATTAAATTAGATAAACCAAATACAATAGGGTCTCATATACACAACAAATTAATAGAACCAGTGAAATTAGATCCACCGAGATTTATAACAACTTATAATGAAGGTTCTAAAAGTTTAGAAAAAAAAAAAAAAATAATTAAAAAACACTGGCCACTGCTTCAATTAGATCCTGTTTTAGGGCCAGCATTGGGGGACAAACCAACTATTAACTATAGGAAAGGCAAAAGCCTTAAGAATATTCTTGCTCCAAGCAAAATAAAACCTATCATTATGAATAAGGCTAGTAAAACAGGGAACGAAAAAATTGGTACTACCTGGTTGAGTGAATGGAAGGGAACTATGAGATGTGGAAAATCCCGTTGCAATATGTGTAAACATGTCAATAGAGCCCCTACATATTCTAATAGTTCACTAACTGAAACTTTTAACATTTCATTTAGAAGCAACTGTGAATCTATATATGTTGTATACTTATTACAGTGTGGGTGTGGCCTACTTTATGTGGGCCGTACGAAACGTCAAATAAGACGGCGAGTTAATGAACACATATATAATATAGAAAAAAAGATGACTAATCACAGTGTCCCTAAACATTTTTTGGAATGCCATAGACATAACCCTAGTTCTCTCAAAGTTCAAGTTATAGATAGAGTCCCTATAACTAAACCTAATCGTCTTTTAGAACTGAGAAAGTTGGAGACCAAGTGGATATATAAATTGAACACATTACAACCTTATGGTCTTAATATAGACATAGATGTAGCAGCGTTTGTATAAAATCTATAGCAAAGATTTTTATATTATTAATACTATTGATCTTATAGAAAATCAATTTTTCATCAATTTTTCAGTTTTTGAATTATATTTTAATAGCATGTTTTTATCGTAGAAAATTTGATTAAAATTTTTTTAAATAAAAATCTTTTTAAATTAATATTAGATTAGATATAAATATGGGTATGCAATTCATTGTGAGATAGATATGTATATATACTTATAAAGCAACTATGGAAAATATAAGATGTATTCTTTAATTATAGAATTTATGTTCTGATTGTCAACGAGAAATATAACTCAGAATCACTATTTAATCAACTCTGTAACAATATATTAGATCGCTAATATGTGGTATCTCTGATGAAAAATGTTTATAATTTGTTATAGTTTAGCGTTACATGTTAGTCACATATTGTCCTTAAATAAGATATACTTAGAGTGTTTTCGTATAACACATACTGCAGAGAAATTGTAGCTTTTTTTCATGTGGTTAAAAAACAAACACGTAGGGAGTATGGCATTGGTTCTAAAAACACTCCCTCTATCTTTTGGTTGGCCATTGGTGTGCAATATCACAGAGGACTATTTGGACGTTACAATTGGCCGGACAAACACACCCACGAATCCAATTGGACGCTTGCCCTTTAAAAGTTGAGGGCGGTAAGAGAAACAATACATCTGATTTTATCCTTTGAAAAAGCCCAGCCGCTGACTGGGGGAAACGCGTTAGGAACCGGCAAACAGGTCCGACGCTCAGACTCCAATTTTTGATCCGCTCCCTCCCATTGGCAGACAGGCAGTCAGCAGAGGCATCCGGAAAGCCCTGCTACAGAAGCCGGTATCGTGCATCAACATCCGGGGACACTGACTTTCCTAGGCAGCAGTGTGGAGCGGCTATACAAGTGGAGGAAAGAGAGTTGAACTCTGATTGCCTTTTTAATCTTACTTCTAGTAAGTGCATCAATTTATGTGTGCTAATGTTGTTAATAAAAATCTACACTTGAATCTTTTGTGCGCTCTCTCTCTCTTCTTTTTGCATGTACTAAATTAACCCTTACTGACAGACGGCCAGGGCCCTACACGGTGTTTGCAACGTGGCAGGCTGCCACGCCCAATTGGCAGGGAGAGAGAGCTGTAAGCTATAGAGGTATTTGCCTAAGATTCATAGGGGGGAGTAACCCCTAGGACGGCACCTAGTGGGTGTCACCTACCCCATCCCATGACATCACTCGTCTCGCACCCTGCCCGCTCTCTAGGCCCTGACCGACCGCCACAAGAGCCAATGCCTCTTGCCGCCACAACTGACTAGCTCCTATACAACATATTAACTATACCTAACCAGAATTCTTTTTTTTTAACAAACCAAACAATTAAACAAACAATAAAAGTGCTTTGCGAATGTCAGCTAAAAAGATGTCCAGACCCTCATCCGTGAGGTGAACGCCGTCAGGGGGGTAAAGAGCCTTATTGTCAGCCGTTATTGCATCATGCCTAATGGCAAAACCACCTAACGCCGTGACCGTTCTCCCCATCTCCCTGTTCAGCTTCTTCCTAACGTTGTACGCAGCCCTCTGGTTTACAATGTATTGCCAACGCAGACGTGCAACCACGTTAGACCAACCAATCTTGACATCAGCGAGCCAAGCACACACCCAGCGTACATCTGAAGCCATCCTCCTAATCAAGTCCAATACAGGAACCAACCCCATGTCATTCCCACCCAGATGCAAAACAATGATATGGGGCTGACCCCACCTCCTATGTGCATCCTGGAGCAAAGAAGGTAACTCTTCCCATGTTAACCCTCTGCGCCCTAGCCACCGCACACTAGCTCTGGATCTTGAAATCCCCAATTGCTGTCCATCCGGCCGCTGCGACGCCCTGATGGACGCCCAGTGCACGAAGGAATGACCCACTATCCAGACACGCTTCGTGGGCGCATTCCTACCTGCAAACACATGATACACAACTGAACCAAAACTTCAGGGAACAGGAAAACAACAATTCCAACACCTAACAAGACTCACCCTCCAAGGGGCGTATGTATGACTTAAATCTCCCTGATTTCCAGCACCCCAAACTCTTGATGCCAGCCTCAGACACCCCACTGCTAGCTGCGCTAGTAGCCGCCCCGATCCAAAAGGAATGGGGGGCAATTCGCGAAGGATCCAGCCCAGCAGCGGACGCTGCCTTGGCTAGAACCTTCTTAAATTGGAACAAAGATAAGGCGGATCCATCTTCATGGATAAGGAGCTGCCGAAAACCCTTCGGCCGAACCTCACAATAATCCTCATAATTCCTTACCGGGCAGCACTCCGGAAAGTCATGTTTCCTCAACGGAAGCCACGCACCTCTACCTAGCAGGTCCGTTTTTGACCTAGGTACAAGTAGCAACAGACCATCTTCTGATGGCCGAACGTGCTCCCATTGTATCCCACCCTTGGTATCGCCTTTAGATGAAGCCACCACTTCACCAATCCTCAAAGCCCCCGCTAGGGCAAGTGAGAATGCGGTCCTGAATAACAAAGCCTCAAACTTTGAAGCACACACTGACTGCAGAGTGCCAACCAATGCCCTCAACCGTAAGGGTGTGATAGGCTCTCTACGATCGCTCACGCGAGGGGACATCCGACCCCATCCTTTCATTACCTGTTTCACCAGGAATGACCGCGAAAAATCTGCTATGCCGAGTGTCTTATTAAAGAAAGAGATGGCCGTTAACCTACTCTGCGCCGCCAGCCTAGATACGTCCTGTTTATGTAACCCCGCTATCCATTCCAGCACCTGTACCTGCGAAGCCTTCTGCACGGAGAACCCTTGCTGGTCGGCGAAGCAGACCCACAATCTCCAGTGTTTCTCATAAGCACACCAAGTCTTAGGGGCCAAGGACGCCCATACTAGGGGAAGGACACTCTCCCAACCCCCGCCATCTGCCAAAGAAAATGAGGGCAAATTAGACCTGTGCGTGCTGCCGTTGGCGCAACCCTCCTAAACTGATCCCACCGAAATCTGGAGAGAGCATCAGCTACGACGTTGTGAACCCCCGGAACGTGTCTTACCGTGAATCGTACATTCAACTGCAAACAGCGCAACACCAGGTGCCGCAAATATGTGACTACCCTGGGTGACGAAGCCGATAACCGGTTTATGGCATAAACAACACTCATGTTGTCCGACCAAAAAACCACCGCCCTATTAGCCAACTGTTGACCCCATAATTCTATTGCTACAATGATTGGAAAAAGTTCAAATAAAGATAGGTTTTTGGTTAAACCAGCCGAAACCCAATCCTCAGGCCATGGAGCCACGCTCCATTCACCCGCGAGGTAAGCCCCATAGCCGAAACCCCCTGCTGCATCCGTAAAGAGGTGCAATGCTTGATTAGAAATGGGGCCCTCCCTCCATATGCACACCCCGTTAAATTTCTTTAGAAATTCCACCCAGACGCTGAGGTCGTCCCTCATCTCCGCGGATACCTCAATCCTCGAGCACCTTGCGCTAGGACCCTGCAACCGACTCTCCAACCGTCTGTTGAATACCCTCCCCATGGGTATAGCCCTGCCAGCAAAATTCAGCAGTCCCAACAAAGACTGCAACTCTTTGAGAGAGACAGAGCTGGCTTTGCGCACCGACAAAACCACCTGCAACAGGCGGTCGACCTTGTCTTGCGGTAATCTACAAACCTCAGCCTCGGTATCTATTTCGATACCGAGGAAAGTGAGGCAGGTACAGGGGCCCTCTGTCTTGTCATCAGCTAGAGGCACCCCAAATCTACCCATTATGTCTTGCATGACCACCATCATGCGTGCGCATTCCTCCGAATCCGCCTTTCCCACCAACAAGAAGTCATCCAGGTAGTGAGCCACAGCCCCACCCCCAGACTCCCTCTGAACCACCCAATGCAGAAAGGAACTAAAGCATTCAAACAGTGCGCACGAAAGCGAGCATCCCATGGGAAGACATTTATCCACATAGAATGCCCCATCCACCTTCATGCCCATAAGCCTGAAGGCCGACGGGTGCAGAGACAGTAAGCGAAACGCTGACTCTATGTCAAGTTTCGCCATTAGGGCCCCCACCCCTTTGCCCCTGACGATCTCAAGCACATCGTCAAAGGACTGATAATGCACTGAACTCACTTCAGGGTCAATGGCATCATTCACCGACCCCCTTCTCGGGAAAGACAAATGGTGGATGAGCCCGAAACTTGCCCGTGTCCTTCTTGGGGACCACCCCCAGTGGAGATACCACCAAATCCACCAATGGCTTTGCCCAGAATGGGCCAACCACTCTCCCCAAGGCTACCTCCTTACTCAGCTTCTCCCGAACCACCCCCGGGAATTCGTAAGCCGACTTGAGGTTCCTGTGTATTACAGAACCCCGCACGGCCCCTCTACCGGAATATAGAACCCCTCCCTCAACCCCGACCAGAGCAAATGTGCCGCCCTTTGATTGGGGTACCGAGCCAGCCATGGCTCCATGGCCTCCGCTCTAAGAGGGGTTGGGGCCCTTGTACCCAGGGCCCCCTCTGAGGGCAGGCTTATCTGCCCCAGACTCCCTGCGCTTGCTGCAATCTGCCCCTGGGTTTGGACCGCTACAGAATTTGCAGATGTGACGAAAGGAGCAGCCAGTCCCCCTGCCACATTGCTTATCCTGGAACTTCCAGCATTCCCTGCCACGCCTCTTTTGTTTAGGCGCCATTCTATTGGGACCTTGGCGAGGAACAGGGGAGCCTAACGCACCCCCTTCCACGCCCAGCTTTGACCACAGGTCAATATCCTTAGTCCCGAAATGCAGAAGAGGGTTACCCACCATCTTCCTGCGAAAGGCCATATCATATTCCCGCCACGCTCCCTCCTTAAACCTGGCGCGGATATTATCGATCGTATCCTCGTATTTGAAGAGATTATGGCTTTGAGATGGCCACTTGTCAATATAACAAGTAGCGAGCACCCGAAAACACCTCTGCCACTCCTCAAATGTTTCCGGCCTTTGAACCTTCTTAGGTCCCGTGCCATCTGCAGCGCGCTCACGAGCCCTACAGGCCTCAGGAGAGAGTTCAAAGATGTTGACATATCGTCCATCCTGAATCTTCTTAACCACCTTAGACTTTAGGTGCCCGTACAAGGAGTGCACCAAGCATGGATAAGTGTCCCCATGCGACACTACCTTCCTGGACAAAGGAAGGTCTCCCACCGGCATGGACGCAAAGCTAGCGTCCTGAGGGGGAGGAACCCCTTGGCTATGCTCAACCGATGGCCCCTTACCTTTCGCCTGCGCCGCTACCAGCTTCTTAATCATTTTCAACATCTCCTTCTGCCCCTTACCCACTAGACCTAAGTCACCCTCACTCTCAGAACCAGACCCACTAGAGGATGATCCTAGCCCAGTGTGTGCAGACGTGTGCAAAAGGAACTCACCACTGGGGGCCAAAGGTGGCGCAGCTCCAGATGCCAAACGCTGATTCCTTTCCTCTACAGCCGCCGTGGATGAAACTGCCACCGGCACAGGACCCTGGCTGGAAGTAGCAGCCACAGTTGACACCGTCTGATCCATAGTGAGCGCCTGTGGAAATAAAACAGATTGGGGAGTACTCCGTGCTGATGACTGGGCCCCTGAGGGGCCCCCAACCTGTTCCCTGGACAAACACACACCCAACGCAGCAGACACAGCCTTATGTATCATCTCCTCTGTCACACCAGCAGATTGCCCATGCAGACCACTCACAGAGCCCACAGACTCACTCCTGATGCCCTGCGTGACATGTGTACCAGTATCCCGCTGCCTCGCTACCCCTGAAGCAGTACCCACAACGTCCAAGAATTCAGTGTCTCCCACTGAATCCCCTTGACCAACCACAGTTATACCCCTGTGACTCACACCCGAGCATACACCCTGCCCAGTTTGGACCCCCTGAGACACACCCCGAGTTACACCCTGCACAGACAGACGCCCATGAGCAACACCAGAAGACCCCTGCACAGTTATACCCCTGTGAGACACACCCGGAGACACATCCTGCACAACCATACCCATGTGGAGCCCACCCGGAGGGACCTGCGTAGTGCGATTGCCCAATGTGCCCCTCCTTTTGAGCTTGGCAATAGTGTCCCGCCTACCGCCCACTGATTTGCCCGTAGCCTTCCTTGCCTGGCCTGCTCGAGGCCCACCTTTGCAACCCCCAGCTGCCTCAGGAGCCCGACCACCCGCACGGAGACTCCCCAACTTACTAGCCTGAGCTCCGTGCGGTGATCTGCTCCTAGTTGCCGCCCGCAGCCGTGCACGTCCGCGCTCCTCCCCTACTGAATCGTCACTAAGGGAGGAAGCGCGCGACGTGACAGCAGAAGGGGCGGAGCTATGCCCCGACGTGGGCCCGGGCACCTGAAGAGCCCAGACCACGTGGGCGGCCCGCGCACCTTCCAAACCTGCTCCCACTATACCCAGGCCCCCATGGGGAGTATCACCCCAGAGGGCCTGAGCCAACGAAAGCACTGATGCCAAGGCCGCAGGAGGAAGGGACCCAAGCTGCTGCCAAGACACGTGACCGGCAGCAGCCTGGACCCCCCGCGGCAAATTCTCCTGGGCCTCAAAACCTAAGGGACAAGAGGGCTCCTGCACCTCCTGAAATAGCGGGGGGGGGGAATCGGGAGGGGGAGAGACCCGCCTAGTAGGGGTAGAAGTTATAAGATGGGAAGGGCCAGCCACCTCCCCAAGCCCAGATTCCCTTGGACTAACTACCTCAACCTGAACCCCCAAACCACCATGAGGGGAGAAAACTGGAGGGACAGGGACAGGAGAGGAACCCTGAGCTCCAGGGCCCGCCGCAGGGGCCCTAGATCCCAGCTTCCCTTTGGCCCTTGCTTGCAGCACAGGAGAGACCCTAGGCCTAACCACAGGGGAGGGGGGTACCACATCCTCTGAGCCTGATCCTCCATTGTCTCTTGCAGCTCCTCTCATGCCTGGAACCACCTTCACCACTTCGCCGTAGCGCTTAGGCGGAACAGACTTCCTCTTAGCATGCTCCATCACCACAGCAGAAGAAAGCTTGCTTGAAGTCTGGAACCAGGAAGAAAAGAGGGCCGGATCCACTGCAGCCAGGACCTATAAAGGTAAGCAGAAACACCGCCCCCCTACATGCAACATTGTAACATCTAGTACCTTCCAGACTTCAACTCAGTTATCCCTTAATTTTGCTACAGGCCCACTAGAGGGCCTTCCACTTCCATTTTCTTTTTAGGGCTGCTGCAACTAGAAATTCTGGTGCCTTTTACTTAACCACTGGTTGAGGACCACCTCTCACATTCTATATTGCCTTCCCCTTCCCCTCCTCTGACCATCAGATTTTGCCCCAAAAAATATAAAGGCTGCCACCATTTCAAGGTAGACTCTTGACCAAAGCCTTACAATAACCTAGCGTTCTCAAGCTTTTCATACATTGCATACTAACTGGGATAGCAGGGACAAACTTTCCAGTATTTATAAAGGGATGGGTGCCACCATGTTGAGGTCATGCTTTCGCTGCATTCCAGTGCTGATGTATTTGAACATGTTCAGCACATACTTGTATTGAAACATAGGTTCCAAAATGGTGGCACCCATAACCAGAGGGAGGTGCAGTAAATGTATTTAGTGTTTAATGTCCCTTTAATACAGGTACAACACTCTTTATCCAAACTGCTTGGGAATGGAAAAAGATGTTTACTTTCATCTGTAAAATGGGACAGCTTGGAGAGGTGCTGAGACCAAGTTTAAACTACAATATCTATTTTATTAATTCAATATTTCCATGTCATAGTACAGCTTATACATGCAACCTAAATGCATTTTTAGCATTTGTTTGTACAAAATACTAGCAGAAAGATAGTGCTGTAATCAGAAAGGTAAATTACACAAACCTGTAAAAGGTTTCAGCACATGCAGGTCCCTCATTTGTATTATACTATTTACTGTCACCATATTAGGCTTTATGTACATTGTAACAAAACATTGAATTGGGTTTCAGGTAAATACATTAAACTATTTTGAAAAAAACAGGTAGTGATCTTACTGCTTATTACTCCAAACAAGCAAAAATCATCCGAAGCAAAATTTTAACAACTTCTAGAATTAGCTCGTGTAAGCCAGTGATGTAACTGTTAAAGGGCTCTACAAGTATGAAATCTGCACAGAATGTACATACTTCCTAAAGCGACATTAACCCCTTGAGTGCTAACGAGTTTCCCACTCTGGTGCTAACGACGGCTCAGTGCCGTCGCTAGCACTTTCCCACCTTGAGGGAGATCTGGGGGCTTCTTGTTTTGTGTGGTGACGTCACGCACAATAACATGATGATGTCACCGTGCAACTTTATTTATACTTAATGTTAAGTATAGGAGCAGGAGGCATGCTGCTTAGAAGCCTGTATCTCAGGCATCTAAGCAGCTACAGACCCCCAAGACCCACCTTTCCAACAGTTTAAAGGGACATAAAACCCACATTTTTTCTTTCATGATTTAGAAAGAGCATGCAATTTTAAACAACTTTCTAATTTACTTCTATTATCCAATTTGTTTTATTATCTTGATATTCTTTGCTGAAAAGCATATCTAGATAGGCTCAGTAGCTGCTGATTGGTTGCTGCACTTAGAAACCTTGTGTGAATGGCTCACCCATGAGCATTGCTTTTTCTTCAACTAAGGATATCTAAAAATGACGCAAAATAAATAATAGAAGTAAATTGTAACTTATGTATATTTGTAATCTCTATCTGAATCATGAAAGAACATTTTTAAAAAAACATTAAAAAAATCTTAGCACCCAGGTGGGAAAGTGCTTAGCACTCAAAGGGTTAAACACTAAACAAATGCTAGATAGAATGATGCATTCAAAGAAAAAATAACACGTAGATGTATCTTTTTAAAGTTTCATTAGCTGTTTAAATATTGACAAAATAAGTGTAAAGTTTTAGGGGCATATTTATCAAGCTCTGTACGGAGCTTGATGTCTTGTGTTTCTAGTGAGCCTTCAGGCTCGCCGAAAAAAACACAAGTTATGAAGCAGCGATCTAAAGACCGCTGCTCCATAATCTGTCCGCCTGCTATGGGTCAATCAACCTGATCAAATACGATTGGGTTGATTGACACCCCCTGCTAGCAGCCACGAATCGGCAGGGGGCGGTATTGCACCAGCAGTTCACAAGAACTGCTTGTGCAATGATAAATGCAGACAGCGTACGCTGTTGGCATTTATCAATGTGCAGCGGACATTATCCACAATATCGGATCATGTTCACTCGCACAATGATAATTCGGCCCCTTAGTGTCTATAAAATAATGGAAGCTTAGGTTACTTTCTCTGCTGTGGCCAATACGGAACAGTTATAAATAGGTCTCTAGAGTGGGCAGCCAATGGCTGTATGGAATAAAACATTGTTCTGAACTTTCATTTCTAACAGAAACTGAAAATCTCATATTTTCAGAATAGAATTACAGGAAAAGGGGACACAAAAAATAATGAAAGTATATCCAGACTTTTTTTTATATCTACGATTTGTCTTTTTCTCTTACCATCTCGAAGTGTTTACTGTCCGTTTAAGGAGCCTGGATATACTTCTCTGTTTGGGCTGCCACATGACCGACTCCTGTGTGCCAAACTGCTGATGCAACCTCTAAGCTTAATACAAACCAGGACCGATGGAAAACTGTATATTTTAATTATTTAATTTGAATATATTTTTATATATATATATATATATTAATGAAAAAGTCTGAATTTTGGAAAAATTCCGGATTTTGGAATTCTGGATTTAGGGATTTTTACTTGTATATATAAAAAAAATTATTTAAATTAAACAAGGGCCCGGATCCAGTTGATAGCACTGAGGCCCAGCGTCCCAGCAGCTGGGCCCATTTGCAAGCATTATGGGCCTGTGTGACCTGATCCACTTAATGCAGTGGGTGGGCAAGGCCTAGGCCACTCAAATCCACTGGTTTCGTGATGTCAGTGATCCCTGTCATGCCCTAATAGTGTCCCAGGCTGTGAATAAGTTACAAAACTGAAGTGTATCACATTGTTGTAACCATATTTTAGATAGCTTTTTATATTTTTAATGGTCTTACTTTTAAATACAGATTCCCATTAGCTGCTTTCCCACATATTCAAAATGGCACCAGAATAATAAAATATGAAATCTCTATAATGTGCTGAGAAGTAATTTTGTGGCTGTTTTGAAAACACTAAAAAAAAGTATTTAACTTGTACCATATCCTCTGCAATAAGGCTAGAGGCAGCTAGAAGTATTAGAAATATGTATTAGAACTGCACACTGTTTGTATTTCATTTAATACATGATTTGACAGCAAAGCAATGTGTTGTGAAAAATGTGTGCCTTGACATATAAATTCGCTTGAGCATTTTTTTTCCTTTTCAATTTAAAATGTGCAATATCTGACTTACGCACTATTTTAAACAAAACCCGTAGAGATATAGGGGCCGATATATCATGGCCCGAATGGGGCCAAACAAATGTGTTTCAGCGTGAGCCTTCAATCTCGCCGGAAACAGGAGTTAAGAAGCAGCCGTCTTAAGACTGCTGCTCCTTAACTCGTACGCCTCCACTGTGGCAACGGACATCAATCCGCCTGATCGCATATGATTGGGTTGATTGACACCCCTTGCTAGCGGTAGCGAATCTGCAAGGGGTGGCATTGCACAAGCAGTTCACCAGAACAATGATAAATGCTGACAGCATATGCTGTCGGCATTTATCGATGTCTGGCGGACTTGATCGCTACAGCGGATCATGTCTACTAGACTCATGATAAATCAGCCCCTATGTGTTGCAATTTTGTTCTTATTTGAAATCCATTAACAAAAATTTTATGTTTTGTCATAATGGCAGTCAAGGGCATCAATGGCAGTGTAAATCCCTCTATGCTGGATTGTGTGTGTCTTCCTATGATGCATTGCTTATGCTGTGGCTTTAAAGGGACATAAAACCCAAACATTTTCTTTTATGATTCAGAAAGAGCCTGTCATTTAAAACAACTTTCTAATTTAATTCTATTACCACATTTTCTTTCCTTTCTTGTTATCCTTTGTTGAAGAGCAGGGAGGTACGTTCAGGAGTGTGCACATGTCTGCAGCGTTATATGGCAGCAATTTTGCTACAATTATATACATAAGCAAGAGCACTAGGTGACAGCACTATTTCCTGTCATGTAGTACTCTAGACATCTGCACGATACCTATCTAGGTATCTTTTTCAAAAAAGAATAGCAAATTGGATAATAGAAGTAAATTGGAAAGTTTTTAAAAATTGTATTCTTTGCCTAAATCATGCACAAAATATTTTGGGTTTCATGTCCCTTTAACTCATGGGGATTGGAGATATCATTCCTAGACTTATACTTCAAGTAAGCTGACTATCTGGCGTTATTTATATGGATATCACTTCATTTTACCTGTACCTGTGAGCTATTATTTTTTTATCCCCATATAGATTTGCTTGATACAATGGACTGGGTTCTTGTTAATAATTTGTTATAAACACTGAAGCAATTTCTTCTTACATTATACTATATACATGATAGGACATCTTTATCAGCCCTTTTTGTATGTTGCAGCTATATATATATATATATTTACCCCAAACATACATATACCTAAAAAACAATATACAGAAATCACAACTTTGTAGTGCATAACTTAAGTAAAGCCTACTACAAAATGTTGAAAAGAAAATATTGCACAAGTCTAAAATTGAAATTACTTGTATTGTGCAGTTCAAAGTAGTTGTCGCCTGCAGAGAAGCTATATAAAACAAAACAAAAACTGTACAGATATTTTAATGTCCTGTCATCATAAGGTTGGTATTAGAAATGTGCGATTCGTTTCGGATCGATTTGGATATTCATCCGAATTCGTTAAATTCGGGTTTCGGATCGATTCGAATTTCCGAATTAAAATAGTGCAGAATCTACCGAATAAATCTGAATTAGTCCGGATTTATTCGGATTTATTCGGTAGATTCGGATGGCCATGGATTACACTAGTATTGTACAGTATATTAGGTTATATCCCTCTGCTATGGGTTACACCTAATATACAGTACATAATACTAGTCTAACACACAGCACATCCCACCTAACACTTACCGAAATTCCGAATTTCCGAACCGAATCGAACCGAATCCAGCCAAATTTATTTGAATCCGAATGAATCCGAAATGAATCCGAACCGAATTGATTCGAATTTTTCCGAATTCGAATCGATCCGAACCGAAATTCGAAAAAATCTGAATCGATCCGAACCAAATTTTTTCACCATGCACATGTCTAGTTGGTATCAATTTAGTGATTATTGTGTTTTCTTCAATTCATTCTTAATAAAATATCATAACAAAAAAATATTTCAAACTTGGCTTGATGACAAAAGTGAAAGATAGCTGCAGTGCATTTGCACGGAAATACTACACTAAATAGTCTCCGTTGCATAGAGTCTTGGGAAATAAAACTTACAGAATGGCACTGAAGAACAGCAGCTTCTGGTGTCCCATCTGGAGAATGGCTGACCAAAGTTACAAAGTGGCTATCTACAGACTGGTTCCCATCTTTCTAAAGGAAAATCGTGTTCACAATGAGCAAGTGAGTTCCCATACTCAGAATGGACAAGGTGCATCCTCAGGATAGGTACTAAACAATACCTAGGCAGAGGGTCCCATGTAAAGTGACACTATCAAGACCAGGATAAAAAAGTGGTTAAGCAGAGGATCTCAAAGCAGAGCGATAAATCTGGGGCCCAGAACAAATTACAGCATTTGTACTTGTGAGAGTATAACTTTAGAACAGTAATTTTCCCTGGCACTGTGGGATATCTGAACACAGCCGCATGATCAGAACCCTTTTAAATTGCACTTCACATTAAAAAAATGTGTGAATAGAAATGCATGTGATAATGATGTGAACTGCCTCACATAAAAAAGTAATAAAGCTCTCTGCAATGCAGAATCTCACAGGGCAGAGTAGGGTTTCCATGTGTCCATTATTCAACTAGATATCCAAGTGTTTAGAAGGATGTTCAGTAAAAGTTTCACAAAAATACTGGATACTTAAATGTCCAATTTTTTTAAAGTCTCTAAATGTTTGCAAAAGACCTCCTCTGCCTCAACTCATTTCAAATATGGAGCAGAAAGAAGTGAGGGGCAGTCAAGAGGTCAAATCACTACTGTTTATTTGTGTTACGGTCAGCTGAAGAGGTGCAATTATTTATTAGTATGTTACTGGCAGCCAAGGGGTAAAATGACTGCTCAGTTTTGAAAACTATGCGTTGAGTGACTTCACAGACCATAGTGCTTAGTCACAGACAAATTGTCTTGTATTTTTGTAGAGCAAAGCTGGCAACCGTAGGGGAGTGTGAGGTTAACAAGAGAGCACCTGCCACTTATAAATCCTCAGTTTGAAGCAAATACAAATGTAATAATAATGCATCCACTACATATTAACTTCTATTTGCATTTAGCTTAAAGGGACACTGAACCCACATTTTTTTTCGTGATTTAGATAGAGGGGCATATCTATCAAGCTCCGTACGTAGCTTGAAGCTCCGTGTTTCTGGCGAGCCTTCAGGCTCGCTGCTCCATAATCTGTCATCGCCGCAATTCAACATGATTAAGTATGATTAGGTTGATTGACACCCTCTGCTGGCAGCCGAATCTGCAGGGGGCGACGTTACACCACAAGAGCTGCTGGTGCAATGCTGAATACGGAGAGGGTAATCGCATTCAGCAAGGTCTGTCGGACCTGACCTGCCCTGTCGGATCAGGTCCGACAGACCTTTGTTAAATAAGCCCCAGGGCATGAAATTTTAAGCAACTTTCTAATTTACTCCTATTATCAAATTTTCTTCATTCTCTTGGTATCTTTATTTGAAGTGCAAGAATGTAAGTTTAGATGCCGGTCCATTTTTGGTGAACAACCTGGGTTGTCCTTGCTGATTGGTGGATAAATTCATCTACCAATTAAAAAGCTCTATCCAGAGTTCTGAACCAAAAAAAAGCTAAGGTGCCTTCTTTTTCAAATATACAGCTAGATTACGAGTTTTGCGTTATGAGTATAACGCTACTTTTTCTCTACCGCTGCTATTACAAGTCTTGTTGGTATAGCTGTACCGCACACTTTTTTGGCCGTCACGCAACGTCAGTACTGCACTTTTAAAAAAGTCCCCTTTCAATGGGACTTCCATAGCGCCGGTATTACGAGTTTTGCCTGGGAGGCCAAAAAGTGAGCATTACAGCCTATACCGACAAGATTCGTACCGCCATATGAAGTCAGTAGTTATGAGTTTTACGTTACAAAGCTTTAGCATAAAACTCGTAACAAAGTGTTACAAAGTACACTAACACCCATAAACTGAGGCCCTCCCGCATCGCAAACCCTAAAATAAAATTATTAACCCCTAATCTGCCGCTCCAGACATCGCCGCCACTATAATAACATTTTTGACCCCTAAACCGCCGCCCTCCCACATCAAAAACACAATTTAAATATAATTAACCCCTAATCTGCCGTCCGCCCACTCCACCGCTATAATAAACCTATTAACCCCTAAACCTAACCCTAACCCTAACACCCCCTAACTTAAATATAATTAAAATAAATCTAAATAAAACCTACTATTAATAACTAAATAATTCCTATTTAAAACAAAATACATACCTATAAAATAAAACCTAAGCTAGCTACAATATAACTAATAGTTGCATTGTATCTATCTTAGGTTTGTATTTTTATTTCATAGGTAAGTTTGTATTTATTTTAACTAGGTAGACTAGTTAGTAAATAGTTATTAACTATTTACTACCTAGTTAAATAGTGCCTCACACTAAAACCTAACATTACAATAAAATTAAATAAATTAAATTAACAAAATACAATTATCTAAAGTACAAAAAATAATAAACACTAAATTACACAAAATAAAAAAAGAAATTATCAAAAATAAAAACGAATTACTCCTAATCTAATAGCCCTATCAACATAAACCCCCCCAAAATAAAAAAAACCCTAGCCTACACTAAACTGCCAATGACCCTTAAAAGGGCCTTTTGCAGGGCATTGCCCCAAAGAAATCAGCTCTTTTACCTGTAAAAGGGCATTTAGCTCTTTTAAATTGCCCAAAACCCTAAGCTAAAAATAAAACCCAACCAATAAACCCTTAAAAAACCTAACACTAACCCCCGACAATCCACTTACAGTTTTTGAAGACCAGACATCCATTCTCATACAGGCGGCAAAGTCTTCATCCAAGCAAGCAGAAGTCCTCATCGAAGCCAGCAGAAGTCTTCATCCAAGCGGGCAGAAGTCTTCATCCAGACGGCATGTTCTATCTTCATCCATCCGGCGCGGAGCGGGTCCATCCTAAAGACATCCGGCGCTGAGCATCCTCTTCTTACGATGTCTCTCGAAGAATGAAGTTTCCCTTTAAATGACGTCATCCAAGATGGCGTCTCTTACATTCCGATTGGTTGATAGAATTCTATCAGCCAATAGGAATCAAGGGGGGAAAAATCCTATTGGCTATTGCAATCAGCCAATAGGATTGAGCTTTCATCCTATTGGCTGATCCAATCAGCCAATAGGATTGAGCTCGCATTCTATTGGCTGATTGGAATAGCCAATAGAATGCAAGCTCAATCCTATTGGCTGATTGGACCAGACAATAGGATGAAAGCTCAATCCCCCTTAATTCCTATTGGCTGATAGAATTCTATCAGCCAATCGGAATGTAAGGAACGCCATCTTGGATGACGTCATTTAAAGGGAAACTTCATTCTTCAAGAGACATCGTAAGAAGAGGATGCTCCGCGCCGGATGTCTTGAAGATGGACCCGCTCCACGCCGGATGGATGAAGATAGAAGATGCTGTCTGGGTGAAGACTTATGCGGGCTTGGATGAAGACTTTGGCTGGCTTCGATGAGGACTTCTGTCCGCTTGGATGAGGACTTCGCTGCCTGGATGAGGATGGTCTTCAAAAACTGTAAGTGGATCGTTGGGAGTTAGTGTTAGGTTTTTTTAAGGGTTTATTGGGTGGATTTTATTTTTAGCTTAGGGTTTTGGGCAGTGTAAAAGAGCAAAATGCCCTTTTAAGGGCAATGCCCATCCAAATGCCATTTTCAGGGCAATGGGGAGCTTAGGTTTATTTAGACAGGATTTTATTTGGGGGGTTTGGTTGTGTGGGTGGTGGATTTTACTGATAGGGGATTGTTTGTATTTTTTTTTTACAGGTAAAAGAGCTAATTTCTTTGGGGCAATGCCCTGCAAAAGGTCCTTTTAAGGGCCATTGGCAGTTTAGTGTAGGCTAGGGTTTTTTTTATTTTGGGGGGGCTTTTTTATTTTGATTGGGCTATTAGATTAGGAGTAATTTGTTTTTATTTTTGATAATTTCTTTTTTTATTTTGTGTAATTTAGTGTTTATTTTTTTGTAATTTAGAAAAATGTATTTTGTTAATTTAATTAATTTAATTGTATTGTAATGTTATGTGTTAGTGTAACTCAGGTTAGGTTTTATTTTACAGGTAAATTTGTATTTATTTTAACTAGGTAGTTAGTAAATAGTTAATAGCTATTTACTAACTAGTCTACCTAGTTAAACTAAATACAAACTTAGCTGTGAAATAAAAATAAAACTATTAGTTATATTGTAGCTAGCTTAGGGTTTATTTTACAGGAAAGTATATATTTACGGCTAGATTTAGAGTTTTGTCGGTAACGACCCGCGTAGCTAACGCTGGCTTTTTTCCCCCCGCACCTTTTAAATACTGCTGGTATTTAGAGTTCACAGAAGGGCTGCGTTAGGCTCCAAAAAGGGAGAGTAGAGCATAATTTATCGCCATTGCAACTCTCAATACCAGCGGTGCTTACGGACGCGGCCAGCTTAAAAAACGTGCTCGTGCACGATTCCCCCATAGGAAACAATGGGGCAGTTTGAGCTGAAAAAAAACCTAACACCTGCAAAAAAGCAGCGTTCAGCTCTTAACGCAGCCCCAAAGTCATCCAAGATGGCGTCCCTCGAATTCCTATTGGCTGATAGGATTCTATCAGCCAATCGGAATTAAGGTAGGAAAAATCTGATTGGCTGATGGAATCAGCTAATCAGATTCAAGTTCAATCCGATTGGCTGATCCAATCAGCCAATCAGATTGAGCTCGCATTCTATTGGCTGATTGGAACAGCCAATAGAATGCAAGCTCAATCTGATTGGCTGATTCAATCAGCCAATCAGATTTTCCCTACCTTAATTCCGATTGGCTGATAGAATCCTATCAGCCAATCGGAATTCGAGGGACGCCATCTTGGATGACGTCATTTAAAGGAACCTTCATTCGGACTTAGGACGTCAGAAGAAGAGGATGGATCCATGCCGGAGGTCTTCAAGATGGAGCCGCTCGTCATCGGATGAAGATAGAAGATGCCGCTTGGATGAAGATGGTTGCCGGTCCGGATCTCCTCTTCTGCCCGGATAGGATGAAGACTTTGGAGCCTCTTCTGGACTTCTTCTTGCCGCTTGATAGAAGACTTCAGCCGGATGATGGATCTCCAGCCCCTGCTTGGGCTTGGATGAAGATTTCGGAGCCTGGACGGATCGGTGATACCCGGTGTGGTGAAGATAAGGTAGGAAGATCTTCAGGTGCTTAGTGTTACGTTTATATAAGGGGGGTTTGGGTTGGATTAGGGGTATGTGGGTGGTGGGTTGTAATGTTGGGGGGGGGTATTGTATGTTTTTTTTTACAGGCAAAAGAGCTGAATTCTTTGGGGCATGCCCCGCAAAAGGCCCTTTTAAGTGCTGGTAAGGTAAAAGAGCTTTTCTATTTTAATTTTAGAATAGGGTAGGGCATTTTTTTATTTTGGGGGGGCTTTGTTATTTTATTAGGGGTCTTAGAGTAGGTGTAATTAGCTTAAAATTGTTGTAATATTTTTATAATGTTTGTAATTAATTTTATTATTTTTTGTAACTTAGCTTTTTTTATTTTTTGTACTTTAGTTAGTTTATTTAATTGTATTTATTTGTAGGTATTTCATGTAATTAATTTATTGATAGTGTAGTGTTAGGTTTAATTGTAGATAATTGTAGGTATTTTATTTAATTAATTTATTGATAGTGTAGTGTTAGGTTTAATTGTAACTTTGGTTAGGATTTATTTTACAGGTAATTTTGTAATTATTTTAACTAGGTAGCTATTAAATAGTTCTTAACTATTTAATAGCTATTGTACCTGGTTAAAATAAATACAAAGTTGCCTGTAAAATAAATATAAATCCTAAAATAGCTACAATATAATTATAATTTATTTTGTAGCTATATTAGGGTTTATTTTACAGGTAAGTATTTAGCTTTAAATAGGAATAATTTATTTAATAAGAGTTAATTTATTTTGTTAGATTTAAATTATATTTAACTTAGGGGGGTGTTAGTGTTAGGGTTAGACTTAGCTTTAGGGGTTAATACATTTATTATAGTAGCGGTGAGGTCCGGTCGGCAAATTAGGGGTTAATAATTGTAGGTAAGGTAGCAGCGACATTGGTGGCGGCAGATTAGGGGTTAATAAATATAATATAGGGGTCGGCGGTGTTAGGGGCAGCAGATTAGGGGTACATAGGGATAACGTAGGTTGCGGCAGTGTGCGGTCGGCATATTAGGGGTTAAAAAAAATTATTAGAGTGGCGGTGATGTGGGGGGACCTCGGTTTAGGGGTACATAGGTAGTTTATGGGTGTTATTGCACTTTAGAGCACAGTAGTTAAGAGCTTTATGAACCGGCGTTAGCCCATAAAGCTCTTAACTCCTGACTTTTTTCTGCGGCTGGAGTTTTGTTGTTAGATTTCTAACGCTCACTTCAGCCAAGACTCTAAATACCGGCGTTAGAAAGATCCCATTGAAAAGATAGGATACGCAAATGGCGTAGGGGGATCTGCGGTATGGAAAAGTCGCGGCTGCAAAGTGAGCGTTAGACCCTTACCTACAAGACTCTAAATACCAGCGTAGGCCAAAACCAGCGTTAGGAGCCTCTAACGCTGGTTTTGACGGCTAACGCCAAACTCTAAATCTAGCCGTTAGTTTTAAATAGGAATTAGTTATTAGTAGGTTTTATTTAGATTTATTTTAATAATATTTAAGTTAGGGGGTGTTAGGGTTATGTTAGGGTTACGTTAGGGGTTAATATATTTATTTAGTGTTAGTGATGTGGGAGGCCAGAGGTTTAGGAGTTAATAACTTTAGAATAGTGGCGACGGCAACATTGGGGGTGGCCGATTAGGGGTTAATAAATTTATTTAGGTGGCGGTGACGTTGGGGGCGGCAGAATAAGGATAATAAGTGTAATGTAGGTGTCAGCGATGTCGGGGGCGGCAGATTAGGGGTTAATAAATTTATGTAGTTGGCAGCGACATTGGGTGTGGTAGATTAGGGTTTAATAAGTGTAGGTAGGTGGCGGCGACATTGGGGGTGGCAGATTATGGGTTAATAAATGTAATGTAGGTGTAGGCGATGTCGGGGGCGGCAGATTTAGGGTTCATAAATTTATGTAGGTGGCAGCAACATTGGGGGCGGCAGATTAGGGGTTAATAAGTGTAGGAAGGTGGCGGCGACATTGGGGGCAGCAGATTAGGGGTTGATAAGTGTAATGTAGGTGTCGGCGATGTCTGGGGCAGAAGATTAGGGGTGTTTAGACTCATGGTTTATGTTAGGGTGTTAGGTTTAAATATACATTTTCTTTCCCAATATACATCAATGGGTCTGCGTTACGGAGCTTTGCGCTCCGCGATTGCAGGTGTTAGGCTTTTTTTTAGCCGGCGCTCCCCATTGATGTCTATGGGGAAATCATGCACGAGCATGTCAAAACACTGCTTGTATTTGGGTGCACAACCCGTTTTTTTGCAAACCTGTAATAGCAGCACTATTAAAGGTGAGCGGTGAAAATAACTTGCAAGTTATTAGCGAGCCAGCCATAATGCAAAACTCGTAATCTGGCTGAAAGATAGAGAGAGAACAAAGAAAAATTGATAACAGGAGTAAATGAGAAAGTTGCTTAAAATTGCATGCTGAATCACGAAAGAAAAAATTTGGTTTCAGTGTCCTTTTAATGATTTTTAACTTGTATTTGCATTTAGCTTAGTGATTATTAACTTGTATTTGCATTTACTTTAGCATAAATTACTTTTTCTGCAAGTTAAATATGTTTATTGTGGAGAAAAGCAAGTTTCATCAGCATGCATCAATATTTTGACTGAGAATCATGAGAGAACTTTAGAGACACACGACTCTATACTAAGCAGTGAACAAGAGCCTGCGTACCGCAATGTAAGAAGCAGGTGTCAAACGACCGCTGCTTCTTAACCTTTCCGTAATCTTGTTTAATAGTCCATGCAGACAGAGGATGTGTAGTGTCAACTGCTTGCTTGACCAAGTCAGGAACTTTGTCTGCCAGCACATTTAGAAATGTGTCCCACACACACACAGAACTTCCCTGTCCAGCCCACTGTAAGTTTTGCTTCACAAAGAAATAAAGTGCAACACAGACATGTACAAAGCAGAATATTAATTTAATAAAAAATCCATTGCATTAAAACACAACATAGTACAAAGTTTAAATATACATAAAACTTAAAATAGGAAGTCTAAACATAGAATGAAAGACTTTCATTTCATTCGGCATAATAGTGTACTGTAGACATGTGCAATTCATTTCGGCCGAATTTTATTTTCGGACAAATTTTGGCCAATTCAGAGATTCGAATGAATCCGGATTTCTGAATCGGCACCATAACTAAAATCCTGAAAAATTCTGAAAACTAATAAATCAGTTTCTGAATTTTCGGATCCATTCTTTATTCATATTCAGAATTATTCATTGTTCTAATCTAAACCACCGTCCCCCCACATCGCCAACACTAAATAAAACACTAAATAAACCTATTAACCCCTAAACTGCCGTCCCCCTACATCGCCAACACTAACTAAACCTATTAAAATTAACCAAACTAGGGGGCGCTCTCTACTACATAAATGAATATATGACCATCTAAAAGTAAAAAACTAAAAACTAAATAAATTAAAACAAATAAAATAAATAACATATAATCAATCACAAATGCATCAGATCAATCGCAAATGCATAAAAAGTAATATAAAATATCGCAACTACAGTACAAGTTCAATATATGAGAGGACAGGTCAGAGATATTCTTATCTCACAAAATGGTTAGTCCATAATTTCCAGATACAGGGCTGCTCTTCTTCTTGCAGATCACTCTCGATCAGGCTCTAGACATGGATACAAAAGATAAAGGGGCGCCTCATGTTTAGATCAGAGATGTAACAAATCCCACACTGAATAGAAAGCCAAATGGATACTCACATTTAGCTGAAGCACCCTTGTGTGCTTGTGGTAGCAGGCTAATAGCTCAGGGTGTATCAGCTAACCCAGACAGTAGTTAACACTCAGTAACACCAGATGCAGTACCCAGATGGAGTACTGAATGCAGTTCGCCCCAAAGAGCGATAGGGATAAAAGTAAGGTGCTAACACTTGGCTTATGTAAAACACAAGGTTTATTAAAACTCACATAAAAACAAAAGCTTCAAGTGATTGGAGGGCATAGACATGTAGCCCCCATAATGCAACGCGGTTCTCGGCTATAAAATCGCCGTTTCCTCAGGCATATAGTAACCTTGCTATCTCCTAAACCTTTATACAATGAATAACCAATTAGAACAAAGGATAAAACACACCCCCTTGGAGGCATGATTAAACACATGTGTGTACAATTAAAGTTTCTTTGTGAAACAGTACCTAATAACAATTACAATGTATGACACATATTTGAAATCTGATGAAACACTTACAGTATAGCACCCTAATCACACCTTTATGCAATATCTGAATGTAATATTGTGTTGTGTCCACAAAGTTAAGTTTTATGCAAAAATAAAAGCTGCCTCAAAAATAATAATGAAAATGTGGTGATTAAATCATGTGTTAAACCATTACTCTGCTGGTGGGATAGGCTTTTCTGCAGGTAGAAAAGACTTCACATGTATTCTATTCAATACAGAGGCAGCAATGTCCCTGTCAATTTATTGATTACTGTTTCAGCCAATAAGTATGTAAGTTTCACTTACCTTACCCATTAGGCTCTGATTTAAAAAGAAAAAGGTAAAGATCCTCTGCTGCCACTATTATTTAATGTGATGCTTGGTCAGCTTGCAGTTTGTTAACATTCCCAGTGCCATTATACACTAGCACACAATAACAGAGAGAAAAAGCTGCCAGAGATAGGAGGGGGAAATAAGAGAGTAGAAAGGATTGAGAAAAGAGAGAGCATGATTCTATTTATATTTTTTGTGCTGCTGCTGGCTTGTAGCAGTAATACTATATAATAATTTAAATGCATTTGAATTTAAGCTAATGCTCAGTTTATCTTCTGCAGTCCTGAAAATGTTTCTCACAGGAATTTGTTTTTTAATAAATTTTTTATTGAGGAACAATATAAGTTTGACAAAAAAAGACAAAACAAAACATAAGTATAGAAGTTACATACTTTGTGCTGTCATCTAACAAAAGCCAGTGATAGTATATGATTAATACAACACCATTGAACGATTATATTAATATACTTGGTACATTATAAAAAGCCAGGATATCTTTATCAAGTAGTGAAGATATATATCTATATGTATTATTTCCTCATTTTTCATTTTATGTTTTTAGAAAAGATACAATCTAGCTCAATAGTCAAAAGAAAAATAGGATCAACTAATAAACTTGTATCTTAGTCTCTGAACAACCAGCGCTTCCTAGTCAAAATAATCGTTCCCTCAGTTTGGGCTTGAGTCAGATTAATCTCAGTATAGCTTTAATAAGCTTAAATGAGGGAACATAATTACTTAGTTGGTATTGCTATACAGACGCGATAGGCATTCTAGGTTATGGGCATTTACTGTAGCTTTGCAATGGGGGGGGGGGGAGGGGTAAGGAAACAAAAGGGGAGGGAGGAAGGGAAAGAAAAAAAAAATTCTCATTCTTCCTCCCCCTTGCTTTTCAAGGGTCTCTTAAAGTGCAATGTTTGTATGTGATCCAGTACTGAATTATTCCCTAGCATCTATGAGTGCTGCAGCGCATTCCATTTGCTCCAAATTTCATGAAAGAGTTCTAGCTTGTTTAGATATCTAAATGCAAATTCCTCCATCTGTCTAATATGGTCTATTATAGCTATTATTTTTTGGGTGATGGAGAAGAGGTTTGCTTCCAATCTCTGGCTATAGTCAGCTTAGTAGCCATAAGAACGTCAAATGCAAATCCCCAGGTTTTCCGAATTATAGGGCAGTCCCACCAAATATGGACCTGTGTTCCTAAGCGACCACAATTACGCCAACATAAGGAAGAGGCCTGCTGATAATATTTGTTCAGTGTAAACGGCACAAAGTGCCACCTAGTGGTGATCTTATAATAAAGTTCCCACAGTGTTGCACTATGTAGAATTTTCCTCGCATTAATTAGCTCTCTAAGCCATAATGTGATCTCAATACTAACGCTGAGCTCCTTCTCCCAGCCTTTGTATTGACTGTGTTTAGTTTTATCCAAAGGAGCTATCAGTAGATTGTAGTGAAAGGAGAGAGATCCTTTGAGTAATTTGCCTAGGTTCCATCTTTGTTCCCATCTAGTAGGAGGTCTTGTTGGTTGACCTGAGAGTCCCCACGCCTTGAGAATACTCGCCAGTCTGATAAATTCAAAGTTCAGGGATGAAGGTATGGAGAGCTTAGCCTTGACCTCTTCAAATGACAAGAGGAGATCTTCATTATAAAGAGATGTAACTGGTTCATTAGCAGCCTCCTTCCATTGGCCTATGTGTGTTTCAGGCATAGAAACCAGAATATGCCTTATTCTATAAAGGGGGGAGGGATGTGGTGCAACTGATTCCATATTTTTTCTGGAATCCCAGTGCAGAAGAGTATTCAAAATGAGGGGGTGTACAATTCGTAGAGACCTACGTACGTGTACCGGTATCCAAGGGAGATCCTGAAGTAGAAGAGCCCCAGGGAGTAGTGACTGCTCCACCTCATACCACCTGGGCTTGTCGCCTTTGAGGCTCCACCCAACCATATGGGCCAGACGTGCAGCATTGTGGTATATTAGAACGCTAGGGTAGGCTAATCCCCCTCTGTCTATAGGTTGCTGAATCATTGCAGTAGCGATTCTGGGTCTTCCTCCCTTCCAAATATAATTTGAGATTAGACTCTGTAACTTATTTAGTATATGTCTCGGGACCGACAGGGTTATGCACATAAATGGTGAGTAATTTTAGGGATGAGTGACATTTTGACCGCCGCTATTCGTACTGTCCACGAGAATTCTCTGAATTCCCAGCTTTCAAGTAGCTTCTTAAATTCCGGGATACGATCTGTAAAATTTTTCTGGATCATAATTTCCGGATCTGGACTCAGGTGAATGCCCAAATGTTTGACAGAGGTAGCCGACCATTGAAAATCATATTTTCTTTGCAAGAGTTTCAACTCAGATTCAGGGATATTAATATGTAACACTTCAGTTTTAGAATAGTTCAATTTATAAAAACTACATTTAGAGAATATGTCCAGGCAGTGAAAAACAGCTGGTAAGGAAGTAGATGGAGATGTGAGTAGCAGGGTGACGTCGTCAGCAAACAACGCAATCTTGTGTGCTGATCTCCCAAAGTCAATGCCTACTATATCAGGGTTCGCTCTTATCAACTGGGCCAGGGGTTCAATAGCCAATGTAAATAGCATCGGGGAAAGTGGGCATCCCTTCTCACAGGAATTTTACAGAATAACGAGTTTTCGTCAACAAACAAATAATTTGGTCAAACTGAATAATGCCATGAATGAATCTTAAACTGAACAAAAATATTTTTTCGTAACAAATAGATCATTCAAAACTAATGTAATGTTCATGCACATGTCTAATAAGTATATTATATACTAAATATTATATATATATATATATATATATATATATATATATATAGTGTGTATTTATTTGTCTACACTTATATTATCGTTTAGATTTATTCCCAACCCACACACAAGTGAAAAATATTCTGCAGTGGCCATTGATTCAGAAGTTGATGAAAATGAATTAATCTAAAGTCAGTAATGTAGTGGCTATTTTACAAAATCAGTTTACACATTATAATAAAAAGGATTATTTCTAAGCTAGCGATGCGGAATCTGTTGGCGCTCTACAAATAACCGATAATAATAATAATAATAATAATAATAATAATAAGCTACTTTCCAGTACATGTATCACTGAATTCATCTTCAGTCTATTTTTAAGGAAAACATTAATTTTCATTCTACCAGAACCTAATTAATTAATTAATTAATAATTAATTAATAAATAATTTAAAGCTTCTATTTTAGACTTGTAAAATGGGGTACTATATTAACTAAAAAAAAAAATAAAGAAAATTATTGAAGGAGCAAAATCAAATTTAATTTGTATTTTATTTTTAAAAGGAACATTATGAAACTTTTCTTAGAAAATGTTTTTATTACAATCCTATTGTGAGTTACCTGTCAAAGCCAGAGCACTCTCATTTTCTGTTTCAATACGCAAAATAAATATTTCTCAAGCCAGAACATAACCTGGCTTGGGTAGACTGTGAAGTGCTGAAATCTTCTCTTGCAAGTCCCTATCGCAGCAATGGGATATGAATGCATTGTTTTTCCCCAAAATAGTTTTTTTTTTAGAGATTAGCACAATTGGATCTTGCGTAGAATGACAGATCTGGGTGTACTTTTGCTCTGTAATATGAGAAACAGTATTATTACCATACATCACCGAAGCTATCCTGCCCACAGAGTAGCAGTTTGGCAAAGCCTCACACCTCTTGCCACCTCTTTAGTAGGTTTAACAAAAGAAAT